>NC_045742.1:26848845-26850209 GCF_008692095.1 Etheostoma spectabile
AGAAGAAAAATACACTACATGGCTAACATGCTCTTCAAAGGGCCCGCATGGCAGCCCTTTGACTAACATCCTGGGGACATAGCTTCACACACACACACACACACACACACACACACACACACACACACACACACTCATAGTTCCCTTATGAGTCAGGGGTCATAGCATTTACAAGGCATTTGGTGTACATTGACATCAAAACACTCCCCCGGCCAAGAAAAAGTACAGGGAGGGCTGAAAGAGGCATGTGATAAGAAGTACATTTGGATTTCTAAGACCGATAATGCATATCAATACTAGAGAATTTGAATTCAATCTGCTGATAGACAATAGTTCGTACTCTTATGTAATACTATGTGGTATTTGACCATTTTGAAACACAAAAATACAATGTTTTTCCCATAAAATGTATGCTTCGCTGTGGTCAAAAAGTATGTGTGACGGCATTTCGAGTATGGCAATGTAGACAATAAACAATAATCTAAACGGAATCTTTATCTGGATTCCTATTTCCCGTACTGTATATGAGGATATGTGGGAGATAAGAGGAAACAGCATTTGAAGCAATGATCTTTCTTTGTATTATTAGTTTCTCCTGTGTGACAGGTGTGTGTACAGTATGTGTGTATGTGGTGTGTATGTGTGTATGTGCAAAATGATCATGTAGGCCTACTTTCTCAGGAGATACACAGTTGAGTTGTAAAGTATTCAATCTTTTTTGGCAAATCAATATATCACAATGGTATGGCTGGATTGCCAAACTGGGCGGGACAGGTTTAACTGTCCAGGGGCTTTAAACGTCCTGGTAGGTACACTGCGTTATGGTTGTGTATGTTTCTGTTTCCTGTTTTGTTTTGGTAGTTGGGTTTTCTGTCTTGCCCCGTCTTGTTTCACTTCCTGTCTTTTGGTTTTCCCACCTTTGTGATGACCTGATGTCTTCCACCTGTTTCCCAGCCCTTATGTTACCTGCCTCTTGTTACCTCGTTACCCTGTGTATTTAGTCTTTGTATTGCCCTTGTCTCAGATCATTGTGTGTGTACATGGTCTTGCCTGTTGGTCTGGGTGATCCTGGTATTTTTTGGTATTCCTGTTTTGGGGATTCTGTCTGTTCCTGTTTTTGTATATTTCCTGCAATCTTCAGGACTCATTTTCCTTATTAAATATTCAACCTCAACCACTGCCTGCTATCTCTGCACTTGGGTCCTACATTATCAGAACCACATGATATTCTCATTATTTACCATTTAATCAATAATATAATAAAACTAGAGGGAGGCAGGGCAGTACAGCCCAACCAGCCTTCTCTTTAACCTGTCTTTCTTAGTTATGCCGGGGGACTTCCTTTGACACACTGAGCTCCTCTC
>NC_045742.1:26850219-26850538 GCF_008692095.1 Etheostoma spectabile
TTCCATTTGTGTGCATCATGTCCCAGAAATGCCTGTCACTAACCTAGCTCTGGGGAGTTATTCCCTGGGGTCCTTATGTTCCTTTTCCCCCAGCATGTTTCCTTGGATCAGGGAGGCTCCGAAATCATGTCGCTGTGGTCCTGATGCACGTCCTTCGTCCCTGTTACATCCCGCTATGTCCTGCAGTGCCCTGCTATACCATGAACTTCTACAAACTACTATTTCTAGTCACTGTTCCATTATCTTTTACTATGACTGTTATTGCCACCCTTCATTACACCCCCAACCGCCCCGTCAGACACCGCCTACCAAGAGCCTG
>NC_045742.1:26850548-26850688 GCF_008692095.1 Etheostoma spectabile
GAGGTTTCTGCCTAAAAGGAAGTTTTTCTTGTTTTTTTGTTGCTTGCTCTGGAGGGAACTACTAGAACTGTTGGGTCCTTGTAAATTATAGATTGTGGTCTAGATCGACTCTATCTGTAAAGTGTCTCGAGATAACTCTT
>NC_045742.1:26850698-26854865 GCF_008692095.1 Etheostoma spectabile
ATGAATTGATACTATAAATAAAATTGCATTTTCTGAAACCACGACGCACTGCCCGTCTGCTGCTTTTGTTAATTTACCGGGGGACTTGAAGCGCTGAAGTACAATATCAGCTTAAGGTTGTGGATCATTTATAAATCTTTTGGTAGAGTCTACTTTGGTGGGCAACGCTGGACGTGCAGATCGTTCAGCTTTGACAAAACGAACAGCAAATACTGAAATCAGGGTGCGTCTCTGCCGATTGGGTTTCACCTTGTGAATTATCCAATAAACGAGAGACACACCCATGAAACGAGATAGCCGCTTAACGCTCGGAGGAAACATGTTCAACACGGAACTGTAGCCAAACGGGGCACACCGTTTCAAAATGGAACATGGCCCCCGCTCTCCTGAGTAGAACCCAGCCGTTTGTTTGACCCGTCAACATGGCGATCTTATACTGTCACATTACTTCTGCCACTCGAAACAAACGACACATCAGTTGTAATTGCTGCTTGGACAAAGGACCTGTGGGATTGTTTTTTAGGGGGGGGACAGCTTCTACCTACTTTATGTCACCACTATACCACTACCTCTGTTTACGTTTTCTAGTTGTCTCATCATGTCACTATCCTCACCCCTCCTTTCCTCCCTCTCTCTCCCTCTCTCTCTCTCTCTCTCTCTCTCTCTCTCTCTCTCTCTCTCTCTCTCTCTCTCTCCCTCTCCGCTCTCTTGCATGACCCACGGCCCAGCAGTAATTCTGTGTTTATCAACTCTTATTATGGCCCCTGCATCATCATTTACAATGGTAGCATCTGCTCATGCCTAGCCCAAGCATGGGGCAAATTGCTTTTTAAGGGAAACAGCCAGCGAAACAACACACAACACACAACACACCACACACACACACACACACACACACACACACACACACACATACACTCACACACACACTCACTCACTCACTCACACAGCAGCGACTGTGCACAAATCAAGACACCGAGCCCTGGCCTATTTACAGCGGTTGTTAACTTTCCTGGCAGAATCGCACACAAACACACAAACACTTCACTTATTTTGCTAGGATCAAATGATTAGTTGGCCACCATCAGCGAATCAAAATGAGTCCCAAATCCAACGAGGGAGCTGTTTTGGACTTTTCCTTTTTATTTTCTTGCAACGTCTACCTGACACCGCAGTGTGGAAAAAAAAAACAAATATCACATCTGGCCTCGGTGCGCTAATTTCTGCCGTTTTCCTTCTCATTTAGTCCTCTACAGCACTGTGGGAAACAGTGGGGAAGCAGAAAATAGCAAGACATCCTGTCTTTGTTGTTCGCATTTAACACATTAGCATTCCCTAAGTGACGGGGATGAGGAGATGGCGAATTGAACGTGTGGAGGAAAAGAAAAATGGACGCAGTTGCTTGTTCAGAGCCATCCTTCCAATTATGGAAACCGCCTCATCTCCGTCCTGTAGGAATGTGGAATTGGAGTGCAGAAGTTTGGTTTTGTGTGGATGTTTTTACTTAATCGCTGCCTTGACAGAAAGTGAAACCAGACTGAAAGAAACATATTAGTTAATGAAAAGCTATTCCAATAAATAATGCTATTGAAGGAATCCCGCTATAAAGCTTGAGCTCCAAGATGCACTATGGTTATTTCATTTTTGAAGGAATTGGGATTGCTTGGAATGGTTCCCATATACAAATGAGAAAATGGTCAAGACTATTAGAAGCCTCTAACTGCTGCCAGTGGTATTGTTAGTTTTGGTGTTACTTATAGTTGGTGCCGTATCGTTCACCTCCCTCTTCTTGTCCCGGTGTTAGACGGTATCTTCAGTCCTTCACTCCCCCATTATCTAGTATTTTTAGCAGCGTTTGCACTGTTAAAAGAAACAGCTTTGTCTTTCTCCATAAGGTTTAATCAGCAGAATAATTGATGTGATTTTATGCATTTTAGATTACGCACACAATAAAAAAACGCCCTGTAAAGGTTACCATTCTGCTTGTTCCCATGGGTCACTATGGTTCCACAGCCCAATGGTCCCACATTTCTAAGATTTTTCTTACCCCTAACCCCAAATTGTGGGAAACTCTGATACAAAATTTAAAACAAATTTATGAAAAAACAAATGTGGGAACATAGGGCCTGATTTTGAAAAAAAATAAAAACTCTGGGAATGTGGGAACGTTAGCACCTCATTTTGAAAAAACTATCTTTCCAAAATTCTCACTCCCAACTCGTCCAACACTGACGACTGGTCAGGACCCATAGGGGTCACTTTTTAACGCTCTGCGTACCCCCTTTGACGCTCTGGGTCGTCTCCCCCCTTGGAGTCACTTTTTGACGCTCTGGGTTGGGCATTTTTCAATGTCCACGATAACCCCATTCAGTTAGGATTTGGGAAAGATTGCAGGGGGCTTTAAACATTTATGTGACATACAAAACAAGAACGGGACACAAACCCCGGTCTCCTGGATGGAAGTCCTGTGTGGTACCTACCTTCTAAAGCAAATTTTTGCTCTTAAATCCCATTTAACATTCTCTGTCATCTTACTGCCCAGTTTGTCCCATACAGACGCTAATGGAGGCCTTGTGCGTCAGTATTGGGAGTGAGAGCGGCTTGTACATTCATGTAGATGAAACTGCCTGTAAGGCTTCTGGCCTGGGCTGGATTAACCATTAGGGGAACTGGTCACTTGCCTAGGGGCACAAGACATCTAAGGGCCCTTAGATCCAATTATAAACACAGTCCTCACTTTCCTAATCATATGCACATATTTGCAACCCGTTCAATCAAAGTATTATGATAAATCACGTAAAAAACAGTGTCTGTAGCTTTCTGCGACGCAAGCAAGGACGACCTGTCACACACCGTTGAAGTTGGTTTAATATTGGAAGGTCAAACTTGGAAGGTCTGTCACAGCGAGTCTGCTGCGATGTGCCCCCCCACCAAGCCTCCGAAAGTGAAGTCAGTTTCCTCAGGTGAAGTTTAAACACATGTTTAATTTTAAGTTACATTTGTTATGAGTGTAGGCTAATGTATGCTGGAGGCAAGTCATCAACAACATCGCGTCTATTAAAGTTAAATCGCTCCCTCTCGATTTGTAAGATCATTCTGCCCTTTGATTAGTTTGGATTTTAGCAAAGACAACAACAGCCTAATACAAAATATAACAACCTGGCATGTTTGAATTCATGTCGTTTCGAGGGTCGGCGTTGCGGTGGTGTTACAACACACTACACAGTGCTTGCTGAGACCAATCATTTGTTCTCATTCTTGATCAAGTTGTTAAAATTCTGATTAGTGCACAGGAGGAAGAGAAGGAGGGAATTGAAGAAGGAGAAGGCAGTAAACTGGAGAGACCAGAACAGGTCAGACCAGAAAAAGACCACAGAAGGAGATGCAGAAATAAGTGAATGAGAAAGGGGAAAGGACGAATTGAGTCTTGTTGCCCAGGGCACAACGTCTGACCCCGTTTTGGCTTGGAATCTCCTGGTTGCATTGCAGTGTCAACGGGCTCAAACGGAGACCTTGGCAACACTCACACTGACGCCATCATTTTACGCTGCCTGATTGGGTCATGACGTCTCGTTGTCTGAGACTGAGCCACTTACGACCATTACAACTACCAGCAATGGACACAGTATGCATGCTGCCTCTTGTTTACCCCGGCATGCGTATATAAGAATTTGATGAGATGCGTTTTGGCCTTGTTAGTTTATTAAACAGAGATTAGTTCTTCTACCAGAGCTTAATAAATTCGGGGTTAACTTTTGGCTTAAAACTCTGCCTAAAAATGAAAATGTAGCGATGTAAAGGTGACATAACAGTGCATCAGTATTAAGATTATTTAATAATGTGATCTACGCCAATTACACTTCTATACAATCTTTGTGCCTACAGTACTTTGGTTTCGCCAATTTTTTCTGATTATACCAGTATTTTTAATGGATCACCTTCACTTGTAATGGACTATTTTCACATTGAGGCAATTTTACATAAAGAAATAGGATGTGAAAACATCTTCCACCGCTGTCCTTATGTAATGACGTTTGTCTTTGATGGATTATTTCACTGTGTTGGTTTAATGGTATTAGCTCTCCTTTGAAGCTTTTACCTACCTTGAGCAGGGTCCATTCATTTTCAATGGCAAATGGATTGTGGTTCCACACACACACACACACA
>NC_045742.1:26854875-26867487 GCF_008692095.1 Etheostoma spectabile
ACACACACACACACACACACACACACTCATGGAGCTGCCATGCAAGTCACTGGCCAACCCATCTTGAATGTGTGGACATGTGGAGCATCCAAACATCAACTTTGCAATCATCGGACTATACCGCTATATTACATTCATTCGTGAACTAGAGATCCGTGGTTTAGTGTCACACAGAAACCATAAAAGAAATGTTGTTGTTTTTTTAAATTTTTGAACCAGTAATGACTTTTTTGAACAGTGAACTTAATAATGATAATGTAAAATCAAAATAAAATTAAAAGTGATGTAAGTGCAAGCTCCAAGTGATTCAATCACAGCAATCTAATCCAGTTTGTATCTAGTGCTCTACTAATATAATGTGAATCTAATGTCATCATATAACAAGCATTCAATCCATCTGTAATGCACAGGTAATTTAATCACACACATGTAATAACATTCTAATATGACAACAAGATTGATTTAAATGTAGTATAAATAATGGTACTACCACCTGTCGTGCACTACCACTGCAACAACTAGTACTGTACATGAAAAATGAACTATACTTCATTTAATGCTTGTTGTATATCTTTTATATCTAAGTGTGTGTGTGTGTGTGTGTGTGTGTGTGTGTGTGTGTGTTGTTGTCTTACCTGTCAAAACGAATGACATGCTCGATGGTGTCAGTCAGCGTGACACCCTGACATTCTTGCTGGTGTTTATACGTGTGTGTGTGTGTGTGTGTGTGTGTGTGTGTGTGTGTGTGTGTGTGTGTACTGATGGTGGGTAGAGGTGGTGTGGGGGCTGGGCAAAAGATCTTTGACATTCATGGTTGCACACACACATACCCATTGGCTATGTTGCGATGCTGAACAGTACTGTCACCCATCAGGGTCTTTAGTACACACACACACACACACAAACACACACACACACACACACATACCACAGTGCCAGTAAGGCAGAGATGTAACTGTTTGGTATAGAGACATTTAATATAGAGACGCATTGTGTCATATGTATATTATATATATATATATATATATATATATATAACAAAGTGCCTGTCGCTAGCTCAAAGCATCTGATGTACGGTAAGCATCTCCAAGGAATGTTAGCTCCCTGTGTCTACCACAGAGGACAACTTAGCTTTAGCCGGCTGCTAGCTATTTATTAGCAAGCTGAGACACTTGCAAACATAATACTGCATAACAACCACGTAAACAACAGGGCGAGTACGACTTGCCCCTCAATCTAAGGCATAGTGACAAACAGCAACGAAAGCCGCAACATGAAATTCTTACTCACGCGGATCCCGCAACAGTTTATTGGGAAATAGCACTGTGGACTCTGAATTTGATGAATTTACAGTTATCAGACCCCAGATGACACAAGAAGCTAATGTTAGCGACCGCTGCAGGAGACGCTGTATTCCTCCGACATGCTGTATTAATGTTAGCTAAGGTTAAGGCTAAAAGAGACTTCAGATACAGTATTAGGGGACCACTAAGGTCTATATAAAAGAGACGTCAGATACAGTATAGGGGACCACTAGGTCTATAAAGAGACTTCAGATACAGTTAGGGGACCACTAAGGTCTATATAAAGAGACTTCAGATACAGTTTAGGGACCACTAAGGTCTATTAAAGGAGACTTCAGATACATTATTAGGGGACCACTAAGGTCTATATAAAAGACTTCAGATACAGTATTAGGGGACCACTAAGGTCTATATAAAGAGACTTCAGATACAGTGTTAGGCCCACTAAGGTCTATAGTAAAGAGACTTCAGATACATTATTAGGGGCCACAAGGTCTATTAAAAGAGACTTCGATAGAGTTATTGACCAAAGGTCTATATAAAAGAGACTTTCAGATATAACAGTGTATGGGACCACTAAGGTCTATATAAAAGAGACTTCAGATACAGTATTAGGGGACCCATAAGGTCTACATTAAAGAGACTTCAGATAAAGTATTAGGGGACCACTAAGGTCTACATAAAAGCAACAATCTGGTGAAGTGCTGTCTCAATCCCATTTTTACTTGTCTGAGCCCATTTGGCCTCACACACGCACTCACTTAGCACCTGAGATCAAGTAAGTCCGTGAGTCTTTAGTCCTTAGTCCTCAGGACTCACTTTGGGATTGGCCCATTGACCCCCCTTCCAGACACCTTTCTTTATCCCACCATATAAAATGTTAGCAGACCTCAGTTTAATGTCCAAATATAGTGTCCAAATAAACCTGCACTAGATTTACACTGCTGTGACGGATGTATATATGATATACAACTGCTTTAAGTCATGGCTGGGCTGTATCATATTCATAAAAGCAATGATTGAAGAGTGTATATTTTTATATGGAGGCTCGTCTTTACAGCAGGAAGCTCTGTGTTGTGGATATTAGGTTTGGAAGTCCTCTCTGTTCTAAGAACCAGCTCTACTGGGACCAGCACATTGTCTGCATGGCTCTTTAAACTGTGAAAGACACACACACACACACACACACACACACACACACACACAAAACAATAGAGAAAATGATATACAGTAGTAGTGCACAGGAAATAGGAATGTTACTACTTTACTACAACGACTGCCGGAATCACTGCAGACATTAATTTGAAGAGCTTTGGTGGCTTTGACATGGTTTGAATGTTCAACCCGTTCTCACTCCCAACTCGTACCATCCTGTTGCTTGGTCAGTGGCTATAGCGTCAAGTAAAGATGCAAAAATCACCCTTTGGAGTGGGTACGGAACGCAGCGGGCTGAGCAGCAGCTCGACCGTGGTAAGATGACGTAGTATTAAGAGCCACAACGGTAGCGAGGAGTATGAAAAGACCTAAAATCCACATAAGTAGGTTGGTTCGGAGGGTGGATGGGACAAACAATACAGGACTTTCACCCAGGAGACCGGGGTTGGTGTCCTGTTTTTGTCCCGCGTGATCCCACCCAGGGTCTTTTCCTAAACTTAACTGTCCCTTTCTTGTATTGCATGTCACAACGTACATCCGGATCCAGAGTGTGAAAAAGTGACGGCACAAGTCCTGACTAAGCACGTCTAAAAATGACACCAATGTAACTAAGTACAAGTATGGTACTTAAGTACATATGTTACGGGTACTTTTCTTTTCATGCCACTTTCTACTTCTACTCTGCTACATTTCAGAGAGACATATTGTACTTTCACTACATTCATTTGACAGCTTTATTTAGTAGTTACTTTTTAAAAAAAAGATTCTTGCACACAAAACACGTGTAGTTTAGAAAATATGTTGTAAGTATAAATTAAACTACCCAACAATATGACAGCCGACAAGTCCAGCTGAAAAGACTACTATTCAAGAGCTCGTCCAGTTGCACTGGGTAAAGCATGCTGATAACCAGGCTCTCATTGGCTAGCTGTTAGCCAATCAGAGTCAAGCAGATTAACTTGTGGAATTATAATGAGAACTGCCACAAACCAAGTCTTCCTGCAGGCTTTCTATACCATGCTAGAATAGCTTGAAAGAGTCCATGGTAGAACTTCAGACATTACCACAATGTAATGAAATAAGTGTGGAGGGACACCTTTAAACAGTTGATTGACAGAAAAGATTTTAACGTTTCCACTTTCTAAAATGTGATGATTTTTCTGCATTGGGTACTTTTACTTTTAATCCTTTAAGTACATTTTCCTGACATAGAAATACTTTTACTTAGGTAACATTTTCAATGCAGGACTGCTATTTGTAACAGAGTATTTTTACAGTTTGGCATTAGTACTTTCACTTAAAGCTACAATTTGTAGTTTCTGTCTCCCCCATGTGGGATTCTAAGTAATAACAACAAAAGTGTCCACATGATACAAGCCTTCAGTGACTTGGTCAGGTGTCTTTGTTGTTTTTACTTACGCTAAAAGTATCCTTTCGCGCCATATAACATGCTTTACCTAAACACGCTTGGTCGGGACTATTGTCTATTGGTTAAGGAAAGGTCATGGGTGGGCTTAAAGACATGTGCAAGACATGAACCCTGCTTTCCTGGGTGAAAGTCCTGTGTTTGACCCATCCACCCCCCCAACCACCCTCCCTACGCGGAATTTCCCCTTTACATACTACTCTCTAAACCCCGTATACATGCTCCTCTCCCCAGCACGCCGAAGGGTGCCTTTTTTTTGTTGCATCAGACGCTGACAGCCACTGTCCACCGTCCATATTTTACGCATTCAGAGTGAGAAAGGGTTGACGTAGAACCTTAAAAAAGTCAACAAAAAGTGTTTTAACCATCACAGAATTTTGCAAATCATGAAAAACAAAGATTACATTTTTTTTTTAAAGCAGGCTCCCACTCTCTCCCACTCTCTGACGTAAAACAACCTGTCTCACAGCCGGAGTATTGTTGTTGGAATTTCTGAGGCTCAATGTCAGCAAATCTGCCAACATCTGTTTCCTGACTTCTTTGTTGTGGTGCACAACTAGTCGGGCCAAAATCTGTTGTGAACGTAACTTGATATGCGGGCCGGATCAAAATTTGCCAGGCTGCCGGATCAGGCCCCCAGACCTTTGACTTTGACACATGTGCACTAAAGCTTTAAGCACAGGATGTGAATACTTCTTAAACCACTGGACACAACTCCTGAGAGCATCAAATAGTGACTCCAAGAGTCCCGATCAAGCCAAGTGTGTCTAGATATGACGCTGAAGGAGACTTTTAGCGTCAATATCAAACGCCAAACCTGTGAGAATGTGTTGGTCATCCATTTTGAAATCTTTCTTTGAAAGTCTGCCAGATGGACTTTTCATGATGTTTTATTTGAATCATTTTGGAAAGCAATTAAGCCCAATTGAAGTTTCTGTTCATAATATAGAGTCAGCCATTGCATTCTTTATTTTTTATTTTGCTTGCAGACACAGATGATCTTTGCTTGTGTGATTACTTTTTGTTAAGCAAACAAGCTCAATTTAGGGCTGTGTAATATGGCCAAAAAACATTTCCTGCAAAATGCATTTTTGAAACATAATTTTAGAACAGGTAATAATGACAGATAAATTATAATATAATTTTTAGAAAATATACCTATACTACCGGCAATGCATATAGAAAAAAAAAGGTTGTCTCCTACATCGATGGAGTGTGAAGTTAGAAATGCACACACTTGTAGGTTACAGGTACAGATTTTGGCTCACTGATACAGTTGAAAGCAAGATCAAAATGAACATTCATCTCAATGTGTGTGTGCAAGTATAACACTAGTATAAGACTATCGTTTATCAATAGTTATAATGGACAGATTTTATTCAGGATTCAGTCATTCAGGAACACCATAGTGACATTGGAAACAAGTGCACTTTATCTTACCCTGAGTGTGTTATTGACAAAAAAATGATATACTGTATATATATATAAATAAATGTGTTTTTATGTTACTGCAATAAAAGCAACCAGTAGTCAGGAGGTTAAATGTCACAAGGATGGCCAATGCCACAAATATTCATGTAAGCATAGAATGATGTTGTATGATAAAAAAAACATAACCCAGAGAAAAATGACAAAAAATATCATTTTGGATGGCTCTGCACCACTTCGTCCTATCAGTGATATGGTGCCAGTCAGTGTCAGGTTCCAGGATTGGATCTGCTGGGCTTTGATCGCCCACCAGGTCCCATCAAAACACACACACACACACACACACACACACACACACACACACACACACACACACACACACACACACACTCACACAACAAAAGGTGGGAAAGTTCAATCCAAACACCATCACACACGAGACACAGACCTATACAACAGAAACCTTTAAGGTGTGTGTCTGTTTGTCATTGTGTGTGTGTGTGTGTAACGGTGACAGTGTTTCCCTTGTGGGGTGCAGACAACAAACAAGGTCCCTGGTGCTTTTTGTTAGCAGAGAAGGTACAACATACACACACACACGCACACACAGACGCACACAAAAAGACAAGACACACAGAGCTCTCAGATGTCGTGGTTGCTTTCTGCAAGCCACGGCCATCTGGTTTATGTAACCAACTCTAGCATTGTACGTTTGACCTGTCAGCGTGTGTGTCTGTGTGTGTGTGTGTTTTTGTGTGTGTTTGTGTGTACAGTGCTGGGGAGAGGGGTGAAGGATTTAGGTGGACATTTGACCTCCAGATTCTTTACTGCGCCGCCTCGACCACACTGCAACCCCCGGAGAGTGTCCGTGTATGTCTTCATCTCAGATAGACACAGGAGGGAGGAAGAGGAGAAAAGAGGGATGGCTAAGGAGAGGAGGGGCGTTGACAAGAAGGCATGGACACACACATTCTCAGAGAGAGAATTAATAACCAGTGTGGATGAGGCTCCTAAGTGACCGGGCTGAGCTCAGGGTGAACAATAAAGCATCCCGGTGTTTTATTGAAATGCCAGCGTCCTCATTTAATCCCCAAACACAGCCAAACTTCTCCAGTCACTGGGTGTGTTGTGTGTGTGGTGTGTGTGTGTGTGTGGTGTGTGTGTGTGTGTGTGTGTGTGTGTGTGTGTGTGTTGTGTGTGAACTGTAAAAAAAAAAAGATCAATTTTCACTTTTACAGCAAAACTGTTTATTTTAAAGAATAGTGTGTTTACAAGAAAGGCAGGAAAGATGACAGTGGGATTTAAAGCTTAATGAAAATTCAATGCAATGGAAATGCACAAGTCTAAATGTGGGTAGACTGTCCTAAAACTTGAAATAGTAGAGCTATTTGGTTCTTGTACCATCTTAAAATATTGTGCAGAAATGTTTAGTGTTTCACTGGTCTAAATATGGTGAAAAATGTCTCAGTATCCACGCTTGAACTATCCATAGGCAATAAAACAACCTGATCTCACAGAATTCTGTGAAATGAACACGGCCCCTCAACTCAAAATCTGTGTCAGTTTCACAGAATCACAGGCAGCTAGCAGGTAGTGAGGAGATGTTTTTTACAGTGTGTTCTGGGGACAGGCAGCTAACAGGTAGTGAGGAGATGTTTTTTACAGTGTGTTCTGGGGACAGGCAGCTAGCAGATAGTGAGATGTTTTTTACAGTGTGTTCTGGGGACAGGCAGCCAGCAGATAGTGAGGAGATGTTTTTTAGAGTGTTCTGGGGACAGGCAGTAGCAGATAGTGAGGAGATGTTTTTACAGTGTGTTGGGACAGGCAGCTAGCAGGTAGTGAGGCAATGGTTTTACAGTGTGTTCTGGGGACAGGAAGCTAGCAGATAGTGAGGATATGTTTTTTACAGTGTGTTCTGGGGACAGGCAGCTAGCAGATAGTGAGGAGACATTTTTTACAGGTGTTCCGGGAACAGGCAGCTAGCAGATAGTGAGGAGATGTTTAACAGTGGTGTCTGGGGACAGGCAGCTAGCAGATAGTGAGGAGATGTTTTTACAGTGGTTCTGGGGAAAGGCAGCTAGCAGATGGTGAGGAGATGTTTTTACCGTGTGTTCTGGGAACAGACAAGCTAGCGGATAGTGAGGAGATGTTTTTACAGTGTGTTCAGGGACAGGCAGCTAGCAGATAGCGAGAGAGATATTTTTTACAGTGTGTTCTGGGAACAGGCAGCTAGCGGATAGTGAGAAGAGTGTTTTTACAGTGTGTTCTGGGGACAGGCAGCTAGCGGATAGTGAGGAGATGTTTTTACAGTGTGTTCTGGGGACAGGAGCTAGCAGATAGTGAGGAGATGTTTTTTACAGTGTGTTCTGGGGACAGGCAGCTAGCGGATAGTGAGGAGATGTTTTTACAGTGTGTTCTGGGGACAGGCAGCTAGCAGATAGTGAGGAGATGTTTTTTACAGTGTGTTTTGGGACGGCAGCTAGCAGATAGTGAGGAGATGTTTTAGAGTGTTCTGGGGACAGGCAGACTGCAGATAGTGAGGAGACATTTTTTACAGTGTGTTCCGGGAACAGGCAGCTAGCAGATAGTGAGGAGATGTTTTTTACAGTGTGTTCTGGGGACAGGCATCTAGCAGATAGTGAGGAGATGTTTTTTACAGTGTGTTCTGGGGACAGGCAGCTAGCAGATAGTGAGGAGATGTTTGCTGTATGTGACAACAAATGCTGTAGCCAAAAACGCACGTAACATCGCTTGAAGCACCTTTAAGTTAAGCAAAAGGTTGAGGGTGGTCCTGTTTCTCTGTGACACATCCGCCCCCCCCCCAACCAACCTCCTTATGCAGATTTTTGGGTTTCCATTCTACTTGGCACTATAGTCCCTCCTAATGCTACGTCATCTTCTTATTGACTTTACAATACGGCTGTGCCTCAGTGGTAGAGCAGTTGCCTGCCAATTGGAAGGTTGGTGGTTCAATTCCTGGCCCTGCAGTCCTATGTTGAAGTGTCCTTGGGCAAGGCACTAAGCACAGAGTTGCCCCCGGAGTTTGAATGTGTGCGAGTGTTTATCTGATGAATAGGTGGCACCTTGTATGGCAGCCTCGGCCACATATGTGTGTGAATGGTGAATGGTTCCTTTACTATGTAAAAACGCTTTGAGTAGTCGTTAAGACTAGAAAAGTGCTGAGTAAAATACAGCACATTGGCATTGTTTTCCGTGGAGGCCACAAGGAATTTTCACACAATCCGTGCCACCACCATGTAATGCGGTGTTAACAGTCCATGATAATTTCACGGAATTCTGTGAGACTGAGCTGCAATAAAGTTGAAGGTATTCTAAATATTGAGCTGAGAAACACAACAAATGTGGATGCTCCGCCACAGGGCATGAGGACTATTTGAAAGTCATGTAAATCATATTCTATGAAGCACAATTTACATCAGCTTTCTCCACCCCTGTCATCAAAACACAAAATAATGGATATCTTTTGGAATGGTGTTGATCCCATTCCTTACAGTTCAGAAGCTATGGAGAGGAGCAGCCAAGCTGTTCTGGAGGCTCATATTGATCCTCACAGAGACACTATATGTTGGTTTTCAGCCACTCTAGTGGCATGGTTCTAAATGATAATGTCTGTTGGTTGGTCAGTCCACCACCACTTTGATTTGAATTATCTCAACAAGTATGACTTGCTATCATGTGTGGTAAAGACATTCATGTTCCCTTGAGAAAGAATCCCTAACGCTCATTTTCTCCGTTCTGTACGGACTTTAAGGACAGTAAACCTTGGCGGTACACGAGCCGTGCTGCCTGTACAATCCGTCCTACGCATGTGCAAGATATTCGTTCATGCGCAGATGATAATCATGATATATGACGATTTACGACACTACGTGATCTGTTCCCATAGACTGTTAACAATATACAGTATGTGTCAGTTCCACAGTAGCGGTCTATTGCTGGCCTCCACTGAAAAGCTAAGAGCTGAACTAGCGTTTGGGTTGGGGGTAGGGGTGGGTAGTTAGTGCGCCGAAGCACAGAAAGGAGGGGGAGGGGACGAGATGAGGAGGAGGGAGGGGCAAGCTAGTCTCATTTTGTTTGAAAATACTTCTAACAAGAAGAAACGTCACCCAACATTGCTTAGAATGCCGCTGAGGGGCTAAGACGGTTTGGGGTTCAGATTGAAACGCATAAACCATTAAGTAATTTGACATGATTTTTTGTACAAATGTTTGCACAATGATGAATATCTAACTTGTCACCTAGTGCAATCATCAGGTTAAACCTCTGATTTGTCCCAACACTTTGGTTTATGACCAAATACCTGTAGAAGTAATGACATCCTGAGCTAGATGTTATGTTTATTGCTAATAAGCAAGTGTTAGCACACGTTTGGTGGTGCATAGGGTCCACATGGTCATACATTTTGGGCCGTGTGCAAAGCACCGCTGTCCCTAAGTACAGCATACAGTCATTCTTCACATCAAGCTGCACAGCAGTGACACCAGGCTTTGAAAATTAGTGGATATGATTATCTATGCCAGGGCCGGCCTGTGGCTTAGGCAGTATAGGCAAATGCTAAGGGCGCAAACCTCCAGGGGGCGCCCGGCCTGTGCTGTACCTATAACGGCAGGGCTGCCAACTCTCACGCAGTGGCCGTGAGACACACGCATTTGACCGGTTTCACACGCTCACACGCCACCCCCCCCGATTTCTCACGCTGAAGTGTCAGGCCGGCGGTCAAATTTCTGAAAGATAAGTTTATCTATAGATTGGCTGTGAGCGCTCGTGATCGACTAGTTGTGCTTTCAGAGACTGTGAGGGGTTCAAGAGCGCTCCCTGTCTGTGGAAGTTTCAAACTGTCTCAAAATGAGAACCTTTTTTTCCCGATCCATCCCAGGTGCATTTCCCCGCTTCAGGTATGAGCTCTGAGCATACACGACCGTCCGTGCTTCGTGACCACTCTCTCTGTAAGACTAGAGGTGAGCATTGCGGCTGGTGGACCCGCTTGCTGTGGGCACTGACGCGTTGGATCCGTGCGTAGACCTCCGATAATGAGCAGCGTACAGCTCCCTCTAAACTTTGTCAGAGACCAGAGACCCGAAGAGCCTCTATGTCTGTCAGACGGTCTGAGTGAGATCACCTTATCAGCGGAGCAATGACAGCACAGCAGACCATATACAACTCTCCTAATCTCGGACAACAGAGATAGGAGGAGTTATATTTTGGGGCAGAGAGGATGAGGGCAAAACATTACTGAACATTGGCACAAAGGTTAAAGGATTAGAATTTATGTAAACAGTGGTTCTCATTCTTTAGAATTTCAATGGTCTTAGTTGATCCCTCAACAATTAAATTAACTTTGGGTCCTGGTCCTACCTCAGGCAGGGACCCCTGGACCTGTTCACCACAGACCCAAATCTTCTCAGCTGTTGCTGACAATGCTACTGTCTCTTCATGTTGTTCATTATGTTTGGCACCTGTCCGGGTTAGTTTCATATCATAGAATTTAATAATGTATATAATAAATGCTGAATGCCCTAATACCTGTTGATACTACAACAATGCAAAGGTTCTTAACCCTACAGTTTTGCAATAATCATGCAAGACTTGATGTCTTGATCTCTCCATTTTTTGCGAAAAAACTCTCAGAAAGTGCCATTTAATGTTTTTTTTTCAATTTTTTTTACAAATCCCAATTAAACCCTAAAGGATGAAGACCCAAAGAAATTGCTTTGTACGCGGCAAAATACGGTTGGCCCCCCCAAATCTCACCCAGGTTTTGGAAAAGTTGGCAGCCTGATAACGTACTTAATTAAAAAAAACAAGCCCGACTTCTTTACCTGCATCTAAATCTCATAATGGCAAAGCTCCTAAACTGTCTGGTGCCCAGGGGAGGAAAAAAGAGAAGAAGAGGAGGAAAAACGTGACAAAGACAGGGTAATGTTACAGTAAAGGTGATAATGATAATGATATTATTTTGCTGTCGATAATAGCATTAGCAGTTAGCATGACATAGTTGGCTAATCAATAAATAGCGAGCGCTATCTGTTAGTTTTAACATCAGTTAACTGTACAGTGATGCAAGGGGGCGCCACCTAAAATCTTGCCTAGGGCACCAAATTGTTTAGGGCCGGGCCTGATCTATGCATGCAAATTCTGGCAATAGAACAATGGGTGCAGGGTTCTTCTGTAACTGTTCAATTCACCAATGGCGCAAGTGAACTGAATGGCAGTACATCCTGTGACCAATATCTCCAGAGTTGTTCTTCATGAATTGTTTTAAATTCTGAAATAGAAGTTACGGCTTTATGAAACATAACTACCATCACATTCCCTCATTGATAATGCCCCATAGGTTTTTGAGACAATCCATTATGTTGTCCCCTCTTGGATCAAGCTCCATACTTTTCCTAGTCTGACTCTTCATATTTCCAGAATGAGACCCGACCCGTCCTGCAATTCTTTTCCACGTTATATTATCTTGCTGAAAACAAAGCTTGACATTCTCTCTGAAGCAGCTTTCGACCTAGATGCTAGGAAACTTTGTCTCAGGAGTTAATCAAAAATTTGGCCTCCTTGCATGCCAGCCGAAAAAGGGGATATATCCATCCAGGCATTAGCATTAGAAAGGAAGACACGGTGGAAATGAGAGGAGAGGAGAGATTGTTTGACTGCCATCTTAACTGAGTGTGCCTAGCCAAGCCCGGCCAGGAGAAAATATAAACCCCCGAGAATAAGGCTTATTTTGACTGGTGGCCAGTTAGAGGATAAGACGCTGCAAAGGAGGTGATTGTGTGTGTGTGTGTGTGTGTGTGTGTGTGTCTGTGTGTGTCGGGGGGGTGTATGTGTGAATCATTGAGCATGCATACCATGAAAGTAGCCAGCCGATTTACTTCTGCCCGTCTCAGGTGTATATGTGTGTCCAAATCTGCCTCTAAAGCCTTCTCGTCCTCCTCCTACTCCTCCATTTCCATAAGGATAAATGTCATTAGCCAGGCAGCTAGTGGCGAGACGCTACTTTCACTCAGCACAAGTGTGAGGGGTGACTTTGTCCCTTTGAGAGAGCGAGTGAGAGAGAAAGAGAGAGAGAGAGAGAGGTCTGATACATGGACCAGACACAAATCCTCTTAGCCAAAAGAAGAAGAAGAAGAAAAAAACTGGCTTTTTGGTGGCGGCTTAAACCGGCCATTGTGGCTCTACTTTAAGACTTCCTCTGATGCCTTTCTGCCTCGCGCTAATGTAAATAAATGAGCCCCAGTAGGAAACTGGGAGGAAGTGAGGGCACGAGGTAGAAGGGGA
>NC_045742.1:26867511-26878882 GCF_008692095.1 Etheostoma spectabile
CACACAAACACACACACACACACACACACACACACACACACACACACACACACAGCTGGCCTGACTGGCTGTAAGAACCTTTCAGTGTGGGTGGGTGTCCTTTGTGTGTCTCAGTGAGGAAAGGAAAATTAGGAAAATCCCCCAATGGAAGGACATGCACGTGTGATCCTCTCTTCTGATAGTTCAGTACTTACACAGGGGATTGAAGGACATTTTAACATTGATCATATGCAAATATATATCCAAATCTGTAGTGGTGTTGTCTACTCCTTTAATTACACGTCATTTAGCTGACGCTTTTATCCAAGTATATCAACTTACATTTGCTAGCACTGATGGGTTAAGTGTTGATGTTACGCAGTGGGATTTAACCCTAAGTCTCCCACACTAAAGGCATGGGTCATATCCCCTGCACCATCACCCCCCATTGTGTTTCATATTTATTTCATATAGACAAGCTACAAAAAGTTAAGCACTAAAGTTTGTATGATTTCCCTTATTTTTTTTGCTGTTGTTGTTTTTTACTGTGTTCACCACGTTGAATGATGTTGTATAGGTTGGGGTTGAATGGTGGTTGACTTTCAAGCCAAGGAGCAGAGTTCACTTCCCGGGAAAAACAAAAGACTTCCCACCCAGGAAATGTCTGGTACTTGGGAGTGTTTTAATCCAAACCACAATCTTTCTCCTAAACTTAACTAGCGGTTTCGGTGCCTAAACTAAACTTCCGCTACCGCACAACGCTCCCTTTTTTGTGCCTAAACTTAACCGTATACTTGTGAGACTTATGAGACAAAGATTTGATTATGTTGATTTTAGAGACACCAAAAAGACTAAGTTGAAATAAGATTTAGGCCATAAAATTGAAACAGACTTTTTTTTTACATCTCGTGATAAACTAACGTTGAAAAACCGTATAGCATTAAAGAAGACAAGTTCATTCATCAGATATGGCATTACTGAAATAAAATAAAGTCTCTGTTAAGGCACTGGTCGCTTACAATATACATATGTGGTCACGCTGTGTATACACAGATATGCCTGTATATGTTCCTGGAAGTTGCATCGGCATCACTGTCCTTTGCAGTGACCCAATTACATCATCTCATTTTCCTAATGAGTCTACTCTGCTCTTCCTTTAGTGCAAACTCTACATAAACAGCATAATCACAGCCGTAGTGAGCACCAGCGTAGCTGGAGGGCCCGCATCAGCGAACACGCAGACAGAGACCATCATGTACTGTAATCATACCATTGTACCATATTCATATTACAGGCACACACACTGATCCACGATGATCAACCACATGCCGCAGACAGGGAAGGAGGATCAATGAGCTTAATAGGATGTGACATAAAACAATACCAGATGGCCAATCAGCACTCGAAGATGTTTGATGTTACCGTGGGAACCCTGCAGGACAGTGCTGTCTTCATTTCTGCTTTATTGTATATTAGCTCTTACTATACTGGTTGAACCATTTAAAAAAACATTGGAAAGCACCTATAAAGCACAGATGAAGATTTGAATTTGAACAATGCCATCCACCCATGCCATCCTTCCTTTGTCTTATACAAAATGTGGGGTCAGTAACTCAAGTTCCACTTGCAAGTTGCTTTTCCAGAGCTCTTGGATGTATCACACGGTTACACAGGGTCATCAGTGGATGGAGGCGGATCCGTTGAAATGTAAAATCAGTCAACGCATTGTCATGAACGGGTTTGTATGATAACGTAAGAAAACGGATCAAAAACACTTTGTGTGAAATCTTATGAAAATAAGGCGATGGCCGACCGGTCATGTGGCAAAGTTTAGCCATACGGTCACATGCAGGCTGGAAGAACCTTACCAGAAAATGACTTTGGTAGCAGTTGAAGTTTTAGAATATTACTTGAGTAAAAGTCTTGAAGTATCTGATATGTATCTGATCTGAAAATATTTGATAAGTATATAAAGTGAGTGGATAAAGTAAAAAAATTGATCTGGAACTTTATGGCCAAAGGTGTGTAACGTTATCTTCATCACCACTGTTGTCGGGGTGGTCTTCATCTGTTACCATGGCGGCAGAGCCTGCACCAGGTGCTTCCATGACCAGTAATGACATGACATGTCAGTCATTAAGCTTCCTCTTGTTCTTGTTCCTGTTCTTGTTCTTGTTTGTCTTCTTTAGTTTTGGCCTATGTTTTCTTTAATTTATTTTTTTGTCGCATGGCAACAAATAGACATTATGTCCCCAACTGGAATGGAGCATGCATTATGCTTTTTTCCAGAGTAAGAAATATCTTCAGATTTAATATGTAGAAACAAGTAACTGAGATGCTCTGGGGAAATGTAGTTGAGTAAAAGTAAACATTTTATTTAGGAAATGCAGTGGAGTAAAAGTAAAAGTTTCCAGAAATATAAATAACAAACTAAAGTGACACTGGTCACATGATAATCATAGTTAATATTAGGGGCCGTTACAGTTAAGTTTAGCCAAAGAAAATGGAGTTACACTTTACTTGAACATATCTACATAAGAGTGGCATGACTGTCATGAACATAAACATTATAAATACGTAATAAACGTTGTATAACGAGTCTTTTAGTAGGTGACATTTGGGTTTGTCATGACTACTAAGTTATGGTTATGTTATGGTAAGGGTCATGGTCAGGGTTCATATGTCATGACCGTGTCATGACAGTGTCATGTGTCATTGCATATGTAATACGAGCACTTAAACTGCTTCAAGAAATGCCATATTTGCGAGTGCTGAGACTGGTTTTAGGAGTAAATGGAATGCTGGCCTTTCTGGAGTTAAATGTGCCCTGCTACACTAAATCACTTTTACTTGCATATTTTGAAATATGTCAGGTCCATATATCCATATGTGTTTGTGTTATGTGGTGAATGTGAAAATGAACTTCTACCTCCTCTGTCAGCTCAGGCCACTGGAAAGAAATAAGAGGAGAAATCAGGTCAAATACAACAGCTGGTCAGTCTGATGTCATGTTGCATGAGCTCATTACTATTCATGAGCTCGCCCTGTTGTGCTGGGAAAAGGATGCTGATAGCCAGGCTCTCATTGGCTAACAGTTACCCAATCAGAGTCAAGCAGCTTAGTTGGTTGAATATTAATGACAACTGGCACAAATGGAGCAAAATCTTCCTGCAGGCTTTCTACACCACGCAAGAATGGCTTGAAACAAGGTAACCAAGGTCTCCAAGGTAACCAAGTTACAGAGTCCATGGTAGAACTTCCGACATTACCACTAAAGTGATGAAATACGTGTGGCGGGGCCCCTTTGACAAAGTTTTCCATTGACGCCTCAAACGTTGACTATGTAAAAGGTGCTTCCTTTCGCTACTGTTGAAGAAGTATGTCGTTTGGCAGAAGGTACACGTTTCATGATTATTTAATTGTTCCTGTAGAAAAACCAAAAACGCAAACTTGTTGAACCTTTGACTTCTGCCTCTCGAGGTTTTTATAAAGCAGTCAGCCCCTCGACGCTGAGCTTTACGGGGATACAGCGAAGCTTCTCATCCCGCTTAAAAAAGCCTCAGCCCTGTTCTAAAACCACTGTACTGTAGCCTCGCGTGACGTGTTGATGAAATATACAGTGTAAAAGTGAAAGAGATGACATGTGGTAAGGGTTGTGAGACAGGTTGGAGTTTGTAGCGTTGAAGTTTAGACACGTGAGCCGCGTGAATGCCCCCCCCCAATCAGCCAAAGTTTTGGGGGTGAAGATGTTTTATAAATGCTTTCTAGAAGATCCTTCTTCAACTGTCAGTGTTGTCAGCGTTAACATTTGCTTTCTTGCAAATTCTCTTTTGTTCCCTTCATGCACCAGCAGCAAACCGCTGGAAATGAGTGGGGGATTCATTGCCCCTTTTGGAAATTCTGACAAACAACTGCTCAACCTCACAGGCGGGGCTGGCTACGGCCTGTTGAGTAAAGCAACTTCATCGCTATTATAGTGTGCGTGCCATTCATTTTAGAGCCGAAGATGCTTGCTTGCTGCCATCTTTCCCTCTGTCAGTATCTTTCTCTCTCTCTTTCAGCCCCCTCATGTCAGCGAGGTTCACATCATCCTCGTTAAGCGTTTGTCTCCAGTCTAACTCACAGATGATTATTCATTTAGCCGCTTTAGACAGCTCCCGTCAGCCACAAGGACTCCGCTCATCCACCAAGGGACAAATCAACACTGGTTTTTTTCTTCTCCTCCTCCTCCTCCTCCTCCTCCTCCTTCTTAGTTCTTTCCCCACTTCCCGTCTCTCTCCTGGGCTATTACACTGAGTGTTATGTTTACTATAACCCACATGCTTGTTAATTATAAATCACCGGGTCCTCTTACGTTCTATTAATTGGTACCTCCTCTCTTGGTCTGTGCAGAAGCGCCGGCAAATAAATTCAGGTACGGCTTCATTAAGTGGCCCTCTCACAACAGATCTTGACATACGCTACAAAGACAATGAAACCGGGAACTGCAGGGGAAAGAGTGGGGGGGCCTCGACAACTTTGACGCATACATCCAGGACATGGTAAACTCTTACGCCCCAACCCGCCCACTCCGCTCTGCATCAGCCAACCCGCTGGCTGCCCCCTCACAGCGAGGGACGACTAGTCCCCACTGTTTGCTGTCCTGGCTCCTAAATGGTAGAATAAGCTCCCCATTGACATTGGATGCCCGAAAGCCTACGCATCTTCCGTCGCAGGCTAAACATTTCTAAATCTCTAAAAAAAATCTCTTCTGACCCCACCTTGGTTAATAAAATCTTGTTGTCTGGAGTTTGTACCTTCAAGGTTGAAAGCACCTAACTGGAAGTTGCTTTGGATAAAAGCATCAGCTAAATGACATGAAGAAGAAGTTTATGGAAAGGATCCCTACAGAGGTCGATCCGTTTTTTTACATAAAAACATCTGTGAATATGCTATCGCCAAACCTCCCAGACTCCATTTAAATTAACAGTAATTTTATCATCCCAAAACACACTCCACATAAAGTCGACAGACACAAACTAAAACTAAGAAAATCCATCTTGTTTTGTCTTTCCACTTTTCCAACAATTACCATTCTGGATTGGTTGAAATAAACACATAGTTTACCCTTTCACATAGGAAACTATGCTGGATCCATACACGCTAAAAGTATGGTTTATTTAAATGGAGTCTGGTGCGTTAGACCGGTGCGAGCTTCCTTCTGCTTTTTTGGTTAAACAAATATCTAACTCTTTAACAAAACGTCTATCTCTGTAGGGATCCTTTCCATAAAGTTGTCAGACACCTGTCAGTGGCCAAAACTGGACTTTTAGTGGACGGAATTAACAATGCACATTTGCCCTTTAGGATTCCATTCCAGACCGGTTAGCGGCTAACAGGTACAGAGTTCTCACTCAATACTTGACCAAATTCAAAGATTGTGTTCACAGCAGACACTTAGACATCAAAGCATGCAAAAATAGGGTGCAGGTTGAAAAAAAAAAAAATACCCTTTCATTTATGTCAAATCCTCACCTACAGTGATAAACAAGTCATTTGACAGACATCATACACTGTAGAATATGATGAGAGAGAGAGAGAGAGAGAGAGAGACTGAGATGGATGGGTACAGAAAGAGCACAAAGGGAAAGAAATGGCCTCAGAGATACAGCCACTGAGGGTCTGTTCATGGACCTGAAATGACTGGGTACAGCATCACACCAGAGAGCTCCATTAGAGATAATTGGATGGATTTCATATTAATATATGCTCTGTCATTTAGCATTGCACACAGGCTTAACCCCTGCATGGGATCTCATCCCCTGCAACATCCTGCAATGATACACTTCACACTGATCATAGTGATTGGAATACCGTAGTCCAGAGCGGATGGCACACGGGAGGAAAAAAAAGACAGAAAGAAAGAAAGGAAATGCTGTCCTATTTCTTACATTGTCACCTTTTTCACTTGTTTAACTTTGGTGCTTTATAGTCAGCATTTGGATTTACATTTTGAAAATTGGCGTAAATAATTAGTTTATTTATTTAGTTAGTTGCTTCTTATCCAAAGTTTTTTCCTGTTAAATTGTAGCTTTAACTGCAGCTTACAATATACAATTAGAATATAGTCATATATTAAAGATAATTACCTAAAAATATATTTACAATGTTTCAATGTTTATAGATAAGCCCCCCCCCCCCCCCCCCACCCCCCCCCCCCCCCCCCCTCAGTGGCTGAAACGGGTAATTGCATTGTTTCAATTATTAGTGGAATAATCACATCTGGCATGACCAGCTATTTTGTTAATATTTTAAATAACAGAAAGTAACTAAATGGAGATAGGTAATACATCTTATTTTATGTCCTGCTTTAGTAAAAAATATATATTTTGGGACTCTGGGTCATGTGACAAGTAGCTCACCTGAGACACTAGTTGAAGCACATGCAGGACGCAAACAAAAAACAAAGTACTCTGGCACTTGGATGTGTTGCCATGCCAACGTTGCAATAAAGGTTCCTGATACCATGTATTTACATTGCTGTAGCTTAATTGATGGCACGTTTTATGTAGATTTGGACTTTTAAACATTTTATTCCACTGTGTTTCTACGGGAAGTGGAGAGGCCTCCGTCCACCTGTGGAGCTGGTGGTGACTGTCACGGTGCTGGATACACCGGGACCCTTTTTCTGGATCTACTGATCGATGTGGATTATTTTTTTGTGTGTCATTGGAGTACGGCAAAATGCAGATCTTTTTTTATGATGGTTTTTGGTCAAGTTATGATGATGGTTCATGAAGGGTTAACCACGCAGGCTGCACGATGGACTAACAGTTACCGTCATTACTAGCCTTTTTGGAACTGTCCCCAATAACAGCCACTTGGCCCAGCATTTAAACCAGGCAACCCCCCCACAGAATGTCTCCAGTACACCGGGAAGTCAGCAGTGACTCTTCCTAACTTGGAAGACCCACGTCAAAAATTCCCCTTTACCTCTTAACTTTTTTCCTCACCCTCCCTCTCCCTCTTCCTGATTTCCTCATCTGAGAGAAATCTCTTTCAACTAGCTGAGGAGGTTCAGGACAAATGTGGAGTCTGACATAATTATCAGCGGCTTGGCTTTAATCACACTCTCCTCGGACTCCTCAGTGCACATTATCTGACACCAAACACAGGCGCTCCCCTGCCCGAAACAGGCCAATTTAGCCTCCATACGCCACTCAGAAAGCCAGCCGTCACAGGCAGCTAGTGATGGACAGAGGAAAGGTGGCAGAACGGGAGAGCGGAGGAGACGGGCAGACATAATTATGCACCATATTTTGGCTTTGTTGTATCCTTTTTTTTATTCCTTTACTTTGTTCACTTTTAATAGGTCTGAACATGTGTCAGTTTGATTCAAGTCTAACAAAGCTGTGGATGATTTATGTCAAAAGGTTGCGGGAGAAAAAAAGAGTGAAGCGAGATTTGAGAGACAGTTTCAAGGTAGCGACGCTTCAATTAACCCGAGCTACCTGTATAGGATATCATTTTGAATGACTGCTGAATTAATAAGCGCTTTTTTTTTGAACGTCTCTTGAAATGTGTTCTTTAGACACATCAAATGTAATCAAAGGAAATTAAATTCTTGCACCTGGCTTAAAGTAATTTGAGGTCTTTTTTCAAATCCAAATTGTATCTCGTCAGAGCTGGAAGAGTCAAATTTGGATTTCAAACGTGAGCAGAGATTGGGTATAATTGTCATGGAATTTCATCTTGTTTCGCAGCACAGTTACATAGGATTCTGATAGTGGACTATTTGGCAACCCTCATAAATTGACCGTGAAAGTGTTTTCTCTCATGATTTGCATCGTCAAGAGCAAATTAGCAGAAACAACCCTTCTTATGACTCTCACACGAACAAAAAACTACTTTGGTTAGTGGTAAAACACTAGAGCTGGGACGATATGCCTTCGTCCCCATTTGATTCTGTCACTGAACATGGCCGCCGATTCAGTTTGGATTGCGATTTTTATTTAGTGCCATTGGATAGTATTGAGTGTTGCGATTTTCTTTTTATTCTTTAAAGATGTAATGTGTAGGAATTTCTCCCATCTAGCATTGGGATCATACATTGCAATTGTTGGGTTTCAGTAAGGGTACAGATTCAATTATTGTCAAATTATTAAAGATGGTTTATCAAAATTAATAAAGTTAGGAATATGGGTATTAAATAACTTTGCTACATTGACAAAATAAAAATGGGGCACCCCCCTGGAAACCAGGGACCAATAATGAACTGTGAAAACAGTCTCATAGGTCGATTGTTTTATTTATCTAATATCTCTGAGAGGAACAGACGAAGGGGTGAATTTGAGCACTGACCGTGTTCAACCAGCGATCATTACAACACATGTATGATCACAAAATAATAAACAAGTGCTATTTAAAGTATAGTAGAATTTATGTAACTTCAGAATTATCCATGCTAATCCATAATCCTTTAATCATCAAAACCTATATACCAATTTTACAAACTACAGCAAAGCAAAAACAGCAAATAGACATGCAGCAGGCACGTGTTGGTGGGTTGTGTGTGTGTGTGTGTGTGTGTGTGTGTGTGTGTGTGTGTGTGTGTGTGTGTGTGTGTGTGTGTGTGTGTGCGTGTGTGTGTGCGTGAGAGTGAAAAAGGAGGGGGATGAAGAGAATGCAGGGATTGCTAGGTAACGCGATCAAGACGATTCAACCTAGTGGATCGTGACGTTAGCTGGACAAAAGCCATTGAAGGTTGAAGAGAAAAGATACTTCTCCCCGGGGCGTTTGAGGACTCTAAGCCAATGGGATTTCAGAGTGTTGCTGAACTACAGGCCTGTAGTTCTTAATGGTCCGGCCAGTTGAACCCTCCCAGCATCGAGGTAACATCTATGTGTGAACTTTTAGGCTGCAAAGTCAAACTCAGGTTCCTTCTCTGTCTCTGAGCTCATGTTGGCCACATGTATTCTGTTGTTTAAGATCAGTTTAAGTCTTACTTTCCTCGGTCACAACACAATTAACTCTTGCGTGCCACGCAGTTTAAAGTACATATTACAGCCACGGTAGCCTTCACGCTTCAAAAAGCCGGTCTCTTAATCTTTTCGGTAGCCTTACTCTTTTTCTGGGTGAAGAAGAAGAGTCCTGTTCCTGAAGTTTTTTAGATTTTGAACACATGTGGTCGGTCCTCCATGTTTCCTTCTTCAGTGTTGCAGGGGCCGGGAGGCTACGATACCCATTAGCAACATTAGCACCCCCTGTGAGTTTATCATGTGACAGCAAAAAACGCGAAAGGTGGAGCAGTATGTCCTGTTTGTCCCTCACCGGCTAACGTATTCAAGATGGCAAATCAATATAGAGCACCTACCCAAGTTCATGTGAATGTAAAATTTTAAGGCAATAGAAATACTTGGAATTGATGGTGGAGGTAGATATTCATAAAAAAAGGAAGTTGAACGGGCAATACCGATTTTGATAACAAATAACACCACGTTACACACTGGCCCTTTAAAGAAACAAAAGTTGAACATCTCTAGAATAAATATATCATGAGACATTTCTGAATACAGATTGTTTTCTAAGAAGAATGCACATCACATGTCAGTCTGACATTTGTTTCATTTGTAAAGAAGTTCATAATGTGGATTTTCTGCATTTTCTTTGCTGGAAACAGATATGATGTAGTCTCCGTCGGCCATACCATTCAAACAGAAAACATTTAGGAAAATCATTTGTAAACACAATAAATTTAAAAAATATTGATTCTGGGGAAAAAAATAGATTTCAAAAATTGTTACAAAAAACAATACATACAATACAATCCAATTTTTGGATCCCCCCCCCCATCCTTATTAAAAACAAAGTGGTGAGACATGTTAATGTTAGCTCTGCGCCTCCCCTCTCCACCCTGAAATGGGTGAGGGAATGGAAGTGGTGGGATGCGGAGAGGTCGGCCAGAGTGGAAAGGAGAGAACTTCAAAGTGATGAAAGAGAGAAAGATCATGAACAGTAGCACTCGCTAATGTGTTCCCAGGATACAGCCTTTCCTACCAGACCCCGGACCTTTGATGCTGTCCCTGACAGACCAATGGGAGAAAAAAAATGGAGAGCCATCACTGGCTATTAGCAGGACGGTGCGATCTGTTTGGGGTAATAAGCAATGAGCCCGGACAGGGCTGCACTCTGCTTCAACCTCAGGAAGACTTTGGTGATGCTTGTGCTTGCATGGTAGTTCTTAGAAAACTGCATTGTGTTGAAATATGTGAAATATAAAGGATTGAAAATGGGGAGTTGGGAAAGAGACTCAGAGACCCGTTACTGAAATTGAGCTGTAGTCATGGCAATTCTGCATTCTGCATGGTTTTGATTGAAGATTAGGTTTTGGGGCATTTCCGGCCTTTATTTTGTCAGGATAGCGGAAAACATGAAAGGGGAGAAAGGGGGGGGGGGGGGGGGGGGGGGGGGGGTGACATGCAGCAAAGGGACGCAAGTTGGAGTCAAACCCGAGCCCGCTGCGTCAAGGAGTTGAACTCTCTACATGGGCGCCCACTCTACCAACTGTGCTAACTGGGAACCAATTCTGTATTGTTTTAATTGGTTTTATTATTGATTTCATCAGTTGCTTTTATCAAAATCATTATTATATTTATTTGTATTTTATGTATTGTTTTAAACAGTCTACGGTTGACGTACATGTTAGCCACTGTTTAGACCTTTTTAGTTATCTATCGTATCCTGTTTTTCTTCATTTCTAGCCTCTGGTGTTTCCTCCCTTCATAAGGCATTTCCCTAACTTCAGCCATTTGCGGTTTGGGCGTGTCAGTTTAAACGGAGATTGGTTATTCTACTGGAGCTCAGAACACCTGTGTGCATGGAGATCACTTTTGGCTCAAAACTTCGCTTGGAAAGCAAAACGTAGCAATGTAAATGTAGCCTAAGTTACATAAAAATGTAGGCAGTTACTGAGGAATGGTTGAGGTTCCTGAATGACTGGCACACCCACTTGTTCCTCATTTGTTCCGATGTAACTTCTCATTGACTTCCTATTACCTAATGTTCCATTAATGTCTGTTTATCACTAACTGATCCATAGTGCCCGATTCCCAGTCATTAAGCAACTTCTCATTTACAAACCAGTAACTACATAGACCTTTGTGTACTTTACTGCTAACTCTTACCACAAGACTAAGGTTAAAGCGATTCATATTGACTGGCATAGATATAGATATAAGTAGGATGCAGGATATGTTTAGTAAAGTATTAATTTCATAGCAAGGCAGTTTGGAGACTCAGTAAGAAAATGTAGGAAGGGAAAATACATATTATAAGAACAAAGAACGCATTCAGTGAGCAAGTGAAGAAGAGCTGGAGTTGGTGGGGGGCGGGGGGGTGTCCGCCCCAGCTCAGT
>NC_045742.1:26878892-26893545 GCF_008692095.1 Etheostoma spectabile
ACCACTCTGCCAGCTTGTGCCACATCAGTTTGAGGAGGTCGAGTCAGCGCCTGGCAGGCTGTGTCTGGCCTGGTCTCAGTGCAGGAAGGAGCGCAGGGTCCAGGCCTGCAGCAGAACCACCCACACTCCCCCACCCCCGCACTTTACCCGCTTCTCGCCAGGGGCGAGTCAGGGAGTCGCTGGGGCGTGGGGCTTTCAACTCCGGAGCTGCACCTTTTCAAATCCCTGGGAAATGGAGGCGTTGACCCCCACTGGCTCTGCCTGTCAACTAGCCAGGCAGAGGAGAGGAAAGAGGGGTGGAAGAGGCCAGGAGGAGAGAGGGGAGGGGAGGAGGAGCCGGCAAGGAGAGGAGAAAGATGACAAGGGGTTAGGTGTGAGCTATCCGCAGAGACGTTTGTCCAGCAGCGGTTGCCGAGTGGGGAAGCTGGTTGTTCTCACATCACATCACACTCCACTGTGTTGCTCAACAAGGAAAAGGTGGCCTACAAAGTAAGGTTTTGCACATAAAGGACTCAGGACTTAAATGTTAAGACTTAAAAAAGTTATTTCAATTTCTAGGGAAATTTAATTCATTTTTTTACAAGAGGACAATGCACAGCTCCTTAGCCGTACCAGAGTTAGCTACAGGCAAATCTGCCGTCCCTGGGCAAAAAAAACTAATATTGGAGTATAAAAACACTAAAACAAACGTGAAGGACAACTGTCACTGCCTGATGTAAGTCAAGTGTAGATGTGAGTGGCACATGCTCAGATGGTTTAAGGCATAACGTTTCAGAAACATTTTAGCTAGCTATGGTTGTTTGATTACTAACGTTAGCTCAAAATACCATTCAATTGCCTGCGTTTGTTAGGTACGTCCATTTTTTACTGTATTGACATACAGAAGCTTCTCCTTAGCATCTTGCATGCTTCACTCTTCACTCGAGGTGATGCACGCGGGACTCAGATCTGCCCCTGACTCACATTGGGGAGTGACAATAACGATCAAATTTCACAGTATTAAAACTCGCCCTCAAGAGCAACAATAAAAGCCACTCTGAAAACAAGGACCACAACATGAAGACAACACTACAAGAACAATACATTTGTAAAAAAAACAACAACAATAGTGTTAAGAAAAAAAATCACAACACTAAGTCACCACTACATGATGTAGTATTTCTTCTGCCTACTTTGGAGTGGGAAAAATTCACGTACATCTTTGACTCAATTCCATTTAATTTACAGTGTCAAATCATAGCAGCAGTTACCTCACAACACTTTCCAGATAGATTAGGTCTAGACCACACTATGATTTACAGAGTTCAAGAGCAGAGTGTACATACTTCCGTAATTAGTTCTGAGCTGTGATGGCAAGAGCAGTAAGCAGACAAAAAACATTGCGATTGTGGCTTTAAACTTGAACTATTAGGAGGAGCACAAGTCCTAGTCGCTACTTAAACACCTGCTAGCAGCAAACGATGCAAAATATTAAGGAAATATGACACGTCTTACATCAAATTTGGATTCAGTTGTAGCGGGTAGGAAGTACAGCGTGGCTGTCACCACTAAATTGTGTTTTTAGGAATAAACTAGTCTATATCCACAACGTTTCACTTCTGTCCCCTTCCTCTTCCATTGTGTTGGCGTTCTTGCTAGACTATCTGTCCAATCGCAGTTTTCTGTTGCACGGCTAAAACAACTTTTGAACGTACACACGTTCCACCAAAACAAGTTCCTAGCCGAGACTATCTAGTAGCGGCACCGTGGCTCCGTCTGGCGCTTTGCACCGCCCAACACGGTTGTGATTGGTTTAACCCTTGTATTGTCTTCACTTTCGGGACCCTCTCGTATGCTTCAGGTAATATTGACCCGTGACTTATTTGTGGTTTTAAAAACAATTCTGAAATCAAATTTTACTTTATAGTCTATTGAAATATTGTCTTTATCTCAATTTCAAACAATTGAGATAACATATGTTTAGAGAATGCAATCAGTCTCTACTAGAAGTGTGGTTCCTTTTTTATAATGTTATAATTCATGTTAAAAATCCACTATGGAAAAAAACATAAGTGGTCATATCCAGAATAATTTTCAGAATTGAGTCAGGAATACATGTTTATCACAGAACAAAAGGTAAGGCCGTTGATTTTCAAGTAATAAATATGTATTTGGACCATTTTTCTTCTTGTAAAATGAAACTTTGAAAAGGGTCAATTTGACCCGAATACCATACAAGGGATATAGAAATGCCAATAAACCAGAGCATGTTTTGCTCCCATCCTGGCCAGACCTTCCTCCGCAGCGCTGTGGAGGAAGGTCTGGCAATGCTAGACTTATAGCAGCGGGAAGGAGGAAGTAGAGCGTCACTGCTGACAATAAATATCGTTGATGGTAATTAACCTGCCTTCTGTGTGAACTGTCTGTACATTGAGCAAGGTATAGGCCTATGCTACTGGGCCATGATGGTGGTCTTCAGAGAGCCTAATATCTTCTGAAGTGGTACATGGTGTAAAAAGTTTGAAAAATACTGAATTACATACCCCATTCACATTGAAGGCCAATACGATTATTAGTTAATTAAACCGTTATTTACAATCGACTGTACAGTAAAAATGAAAATCTTTTAGACCAATTTAACAATTGTCAATATTACAAACTCAAAAGTTTGTTTAAATGCTTAAAGCAAGTATTTAAAAAAACCTGAAACGTTAAACAAAAAACAGTTTTTTCGCAGGTTTTGCATGCTGCTAATAGAGCAGTAGCCAAGCCAACGTAAATACATAACCATAAAACTCTTAGAGATTGTCACTACTTTGGACAGTGGCACTTTCTTTTCTGCATGTCTCCTTTGCGTGCACGCACAACATCTGATCTGTGGTGGAAATTCAAACAAGGATGTGAAAAAAAATAGTTGTATTTCCTAAATTAAGTTTTTTTTTAATTTTGGTCCTGTGAGATTAATGTACAAGGAACTACTTAGCTGCAAAAGGGGCATTTAAAGTAAAATTCTTCACAGTTGTAAAACTAACTTGATGGATTATTTTGACATATAGTAAGGTGCTGTATTAATCTACAGTATAAAAGAATTAATAACACACAAACACACGCGCACACACACAGTCACAAAAACCACATGCAGGCATATTGTACAGAAAGAAATATTTTTATTTTACAAGGTGCAAGGGCAATGTGTGAATGCTTGGATTATGAAGGCATAAAATGCATAAGTATGTTTGTTTGTACACGGTCTGCACAGATGTCCATGAGAGTGGTTGGTTGTGTGTGTGTGTGTGTGTGTGTGTGTGTGCGCGCGAGAGCATGCAGCTCCCAGCGCCCGCCGGTGGTGGCCCGTTATTGAGCCTTTGAGAGGCGAAGCGGCTGATAAATTCAAGCTCTTTGTGTAATTGTCTTTCGCATCTGAATACAAATCCCCGCTGCGTATGATTCATCATATTTATTTTTTTATTTCCTCCGGCAACATCTTTTATTAGTTGTGCACTCAGCGCCGAGATTTAATTTCTGCAGGAGGGGACAACAGCGGCGGCTTGATGATTATTATTGAGAATGTGATACTACAGAGGCTGAAATAAAATCTATAGTGCATTAAAGTGACAGATTAGGAGGGGCGGAGGGTTCATTTACAAGTGTTAAGACATCAGCGGCTAATGCCCTGCAACGCCAAATAGCAATCCACCCTGGTCCCTGTTCTGTAGGAGTGGGCTTGAGGAGGAACAGCATGAGGAGTGAATGAAGAGCGTGTGTGTCCACAGGAAGAGTGAGTGTGTGTTACACTCAACAGGGAGCCTCTAGTGGAGATATCTGGGCATTGCTAGAAGAGAAGGAGCTTTGCATGCCTCTGTGCCTGAAAGATGAGAGAGAGCTGGCCTGAGATCTTTCTATTATTCAACAACATGAAACAGTGGTTTTAGCTCCCCTTCTGGAAGACGCCACCGTTTCTTGAAGGGAAACATATTGTTGTATATTAGGCGTGAATGAAGTTTTTTTAGTTTTGTTTGCAGTTGAGTGACATAGAGTATATACATATCTCAGTAAAAGAAACTATACAGATGTGAGAGAAGCGACATTCATTTCTGTGTATCATCACAGTAAGCATTACTGTAACTATTCCATTTCCATAGAATGTTTTAAACACTAAGCTCACATGAAAAAAAAAAAACTAAGGTAGGTTAAGGTTACTTTCTGCCAAAGAATTAGTCCTGTTTACAATGCTATGTTATCTATCTATCTATTGAAAAATGCCTTGTGGAAACGGTAAAATTTGATGGAATTTCAGGAACATCGACTCAAAGGAAATATGTTTGGTCTCATCAGATTTTATCTTGATCATATACGGCTTAAGCAATAAACGCTGATGGAAACCTTTTTATTTGCTGAATAAATAATGAATTGCAATTAAGTTTTTGGTCATTTTATGGTTCCAACCCACCACGAAACTAGGAAGAAGAAGTTTTAATTCATTTCGCTATATTTGCACACATGGTGGGTGTCAACAAAGAGAGACTTTCTGAACTTAATTTATCAGGAACTCGATAAGAAAGTGGCCGACAAAGGTTACGACAAGACATGGGACGTCCAGCTCTCCAGTAAATAGAAGGCGCTCAAACAGTGAGGTATGTCTCAAAAAAAGAGTCTCACAGCAGTGCCGGAGGGAAAATAAAAGGCAAGTTACATCTGCATCGTCATAGCAATGTGTTGATAGAGTTGTTGTTTTTTTATTATAGCTTGACATGTCGCTATCAGGTGGCACAAAGCACTATTACAACTTGTGCAATGTTGATCCATTGTTGGTTTGACTAGCAAATCCTTGTTGAATGTTGTGCGATTCAGTGCGAAAATGAACGGAAACACCTTCAAATGTCAAAATTCGATATACCAGTTTGATCGCTAAACAGCATGTGACGTCATTAGACACAGGTTTTTTTAATGGCGTTAAAGCCGTTGAATGGAAACACACTTTCACCAGCTTTGATTGCATGAGTTTTTTTTTCCAAATTTCAGATAATTCGATTGACAAGTGGACAGAAACTTAGCTTTGGACTTCGATGGACTTTCTAAAGTGCCCATATTATGGAAACATCACTTCGTCTGGGATTTGAGGTGCTTCGACAAGCATACAAACTTGGAAAAAAACTATCCATGGTGTTTTGAGTTAGACACAGGTTTCTGAATGTCCTCTGCCTTCAGTTGGGTGAGCTGTCTGCACGGCTTTCTACGTCACTGGCCAAGACGAGGTGGATAACCGTAAGACATGCTAGCGCTAGCATGCTAGCTCGTTCTCAATTGCAAAACACTTCTACAACACACACTAGCTGACCATAATCTCCAAAAGAACTACTTCCTGTCCCTGTTCTGCAGGTATTCCACAAGTGGCCCTCGTCTAGAAGAAGTCTCCCAGCTAATCCTGCCTTGGACTGACCAAAGCTGGAGAAAGAGTTATTATATAGAGATTATAATATAATATATATCTAGCTGATGTGATCTTACCTAGCTACTGAGCATGTGTGACTCCCAACAAAGATAGCATAGAAGTGAGATGTCTCACTCTGGAGCTAAAACAGAGACCTAAACACACAGGGTGAAAACAGGGTCTGCAGCAATGTGCAGTACAAAAAAATATGGTGTTTTTTGAAAATGAAACCATGTAAACCTATTCTGGTACAACCTCAAAATATAATTATGAACCTGAAAAGGAGCTTAATATGGGCACAGAATAGCTTTGAGTTGTACAAATTGTCTACTATTGTCACTCTACACACTGCTTACGCTATCTTACAGCGCTAAGCAGTAGATGATAACGGCCTACTGAGCCAACTAGTAGGGTTAGTAGAGCAATACCGCCCCGTACTTATGGTAGGAGTGATAACGCATATTTAATCAGCTGATAATTTGCAGCGGGTGTTTCTGACGGAGGAAAAAAAAACAAGGATAAAAACACAGAAATACAGAACTCTGTTGTGAAATAACCAACTCTCCAAGTTTGCAGCACTGGCAGATTTCTCAGCCATCTGTGAGAGTTCTTCATCTCACCAAAATACACTCTTCTGACCCGACTTTGTTCGATTGTATGCCTATTTGAAGTGTGCATTGACATAATGTAGTGAGAAGGTTCAACTAACGGGGTCACCCCCAGCCCTTCTTTTAGTTCTCTCTGCTAATACCAGTGACTTCTCCTCCTAATGCTACAACTCTTGTTGTTACGGCTCCTAGGCATATGACTGCAGTAAATGTTGCCTTCATGGCAGCTTTTGAAGTCTAACTTCTTTTATTTATAAGTGTAAATTTAAAAAAATTATAATCTCCACAAAAACACACACATACACACACACACAAACACACAGAAATAACACACGTTTGGCATTTCAAAGCTCACTAGAGAGAAAGTTCAATTTTGGTGTCTGAAGCTTGTTAAAAATGATGACAATGGACAGTCGTGAATCATCTACATGCGCATCCTCGCTAAACAACTAACAATGGAGACACAAGCAGAGGAAGATGAAATTAGTTCTAATGATATAATGGCCTCTTTAGAACTGACATGTTGAGTCACTCTGCGACCGGTCAAGTCGCATCGATTTTCATCAGGGGTAGAAACCAGATCCACACTCGGTTCTATTTAACCGACTCGTCTCTCTCTCAGATGCCCCCAGATATTTATGTCTACTGTCTGATTCTGCCGAGCGGTGGGCTTAATCAGATCCAGAGCGAGCTCCATCAGTATTCAAGCCAGCTGCTGGGAAGAAAAGAGAGATAAAGTGAGCTGAGACTGAGAGGAGAAAAGACTGTGCGACAAAAAGACGTAAAGGGCAGAGGCACACGATCAGGCCAAAGCGGATCATGTTACAGCACTACTTTGGGAGACCAACCATGTAATGTATCTTCAAATAGATTATAAGACTTGCAGGTCTTTCTGAAACTACCTGGTTGTTCGTGGACATCAGCACTCCTGGATGATCAGGAGTTTTTAGCAGAACTACAACTGACAAAGCATATCACGTGAGCCGGTGTAAACTGGACAAATATTGTCCGATCTTACTCTGCGGTTGAAAATCGTGGCTGTATCAGTTCAAAATATATGATTAAAACAACCTTTTGACGTACACATTTTCAACCAAAACAAGTTCATTCTTTAAAGCTACTTAGCAGCGGCACCGGGGCTCCGTCCGGCCCTTAGCACCGTCCAAGACAATTGTGATTGTTTTAAAGAAATGCCGATAAACCAGGGCATGATTTCTCCCATCCCAGAATGTTGTGTTGACTAGCCAGACCCTTCTCCGCAGCGCCGTGGAGGAAGGTCTGAAAATGTGAGACTTTACAATTAATTAATTAATTGTTTCACTGTGAAGCAGCTCTTGACTAACAATTAAAATGAAACCAAGGAAATAGTCATGAAATAGCAGCGTTATGTAAAAAAAAAAGAAAAAAAGTAGTAAAATTTAGCTTGGACGTTGGATGTGGGGGGGTGGGGGGGGGTAGCCTGTCGGCTTAAACGGGTAATTGCATTGTTTCAAAAATGAGTGGGATAATTATTTCCTCACCATCTGTCTATTACGTTCCAAGACAGACATGCTGCGATTGGATTTCATGAGGGCGACTTTGTTAAATTGTTAACAATTGTTAAATAATTTAATATCGCAAAAGCATGTTTGCTTTGTCCATATGTGCTCATGCTGTGTTCCCCAAGCGGTAAGCCAGGTCTCCTCAAAAAGTCGGCCTCAGGAAGTCACTCACCAACCAATCAGCCTCCACCCTCAAACATTGTTGACATCGTTTCTTGCAGGAGGGACAAAGGATCCTTTTCCAAAAGGCCTTTGAAATGAGCGTGTATTAGCTCGGATTATTACCAGAAGTCATTAAAGTCATTAAAATACAGTCAGTTTAGCCTCCTGGAATCTGAACTGCCACCAAACACATCATCTTAAAAAAGCCTTTTAACCCTTGTGTTGTCTTCCCGTTTTTCCAACAGCATTGTCAATTTTTCCGCCATTTTTGTCAATTTTTCAATGTTGTGGGTGCTTTTTTTGATGTTTTTTCCTAATGTTATTTGATATTTGTAATGTTGACATTTTCAGAGCTTATTTCAAAGGCCCATTTTTTTGTGATTAAAAAAAACCTGAAAACTGGTCAAATTTGACCCGAGGACAACATGAAAATATCTCATATATATTAAGTCAGTGACCAGTATGGAATGGATGTTAGATGAAGGATCTCGTTCTTGATTCTTAATTTAAATAGCGAAACTGATTTGGTATAATGTATCACTGAGATAATGGTTGAACATCAGGCAGGTTAATGGGCTTCTTGATACAGTCATTAAAAAGGAAAGTAACCAAATGTAACCCCCAATTTCCACCGGTTGCAGAACGGCTGCGGATCGGCTCCGTGCTCCTCCGTCTGTCCACACCCACCAGGTCCAGATTTGTTGGAACGACTGCGGCCATGACTGATAGCTGAAGTCACGAAGACCCACGAGATCTCGCAAATTCACGTAGAATAGAACCACAAAACCCGCAGTTTAGTTTCCATCCAGAGGAGTAGAGGGGAAAAAACTCTGTGTTGTGTTGTCAAGGTGTACTGCAGAGAAATATGAACCACCGTGACCACGCTCTATTTTATTTTGAAAATGAACAGGATGTTTTATTTTGTTTCTGTGGGACGCAGCTACTCAGCAGTCAGTGGAAAAACACACATTGACTTTAATGGAAACGTAATGACTCCGCCGTTGTTCCGGAGCAGATCCGCAGCCATTCCGCAACCGGTGGAAATTGGGAGTAAGGACTGTTTTTTTTCAATTCTGCAAAGAATAACTCAAAAATTTGTCCAGAACTTTGCAGAGCACACAAAAGAAGTTAGGATAATCAGCAACTTGTCTCCAGGTGATGGATTTGACACAATGGAATTTTGTCTGTTATTCCCTCCTCTACATGTGGCACTTGTCCAATTATTGGAGACAAAGATCGCAATCCTAACAATTCTAACAAGCTGATTTTCGGTTAAGTACCAATAAGTATGAGCGCCGGCAATTTTCCCTCCACAATGTGCTAACCGCCTGCTGAAGGGAAGAAAAAAAAAAAAATCAAACTGTCAAGGTATCACATTTAACATGTTTGAAAATTACAGGACATGAACTTCCTGTTTCAGCCCTTTCTCTCGTTTTTCCCCTTCACCGGGATCATTCAGCTGCCACCTGATCTGCAGTCATCCGAAGTGTAATTATGTAATCTGATTGTGATTTCTTTACCATGTTCCTCCGCGCTCCACTCTCCCGATGAACCCTCACTGATCCGTATCAAATCGGCAGGTCATCCAGCCTTTGGGAAGAACTCCCTGGCGTTAAAGTCTTGTTTCGCAAAGTCTGCTCGATTTCAGTTGATTTCGCCTCACACAGGATGAGGGCTGGGTAAGGGAATGGACTGGAGGATACAAAACGTTAATCGAGGGGTTACTTCCATCAGCCTATATTTGGATTGTAAATATTAGAATGCTGCATGTCTAATTTCCATCCTCTTTTTCTTTTTTTTTTTAACTCCAGTTACCCCTTGATTCATGGTCCCCGCACAACGGAGTAGGAGTATAGGCAGTGTGAGCTGCTATTATGTGGAGCCCACGGTGCATTAACAACAGCGGCAGGCGTCAGCTCTCACATCTGATCACACTAAATCAGACAAATGTGGACGAGAGGTGAAGGGAGGGAGGGAGGGAGGGAGGGATGCTCTCAATGGATCTGGGAAGGGGTGTGAGCTGACTGCCAATGTCTAGGCGTGACGTGTTCGCAATAGTTGCAAGGACTAAATAAAAGTACCACGCATTTGTGAAATATATATACACACACACGCACACACACAAACACACATCCTAGCACACACAAGTCCTTTGTCTTGGCCAGACAACAACCCCCAAGTTCATATGTTACTTTCTTGGGAGGGGGATCTATTTCACATATTGCAGTCAACACCTCGTCTCAATTATATTCCACCTGGTAAATATATAAATTAAAGCAGACTCGACATAATCAGGAATCAGTATGTGAGTGCCCCCGCCGTCCCCTGAAGACCCGAGCTCTCAGATCTTCTTTGTCATTTCTGAGGGCTGGAAAGCCACTGGGCCCGTGGAGGTCACAGAGCTCAGGCCTCATCAGCAGGGCTAATTTGATTGTGGCGGAACAATGGTTAGCGTAGCCGAGCCTGGCGCTGGCCTGCTGCAGGCTGCATATTAATGGCTGGTGGCCACCAGCCCCCTGCGGAGGAAGGGCACACTGAGGGGAGTGAGGGCTCAGCACCATAACACACTCCAGCCAACACTGCTGCAGTGGTCATAAAAATCTCAAATCATTTCTTTTCTCAGGAAGGAAAAATGGATTTCGGGAGTTTAGCTGTGACAGTAATGTCATTTAAAGCAGCCACATGAACCTTTAGTTTGTGTTGATTCTAGCGGTCCCTTTGGACAAAATCCCCAGTCTCCTGGGTGAACGTTCTATGTTGTTTGACCCATCCACCACCCCAACCAACCCCCTGAAACTGATTTTTTGTCTTTCATACTACTCACTACTGTTATCGCTGAGCTACTATTCTGCCCGGTGCGTTCTATTCAGACGCAAAAGGGGGATTTTTGTATCTGTATTAGACGCTGAAGTAGGGTGACCAGACGTCCCCGGTTTCAGAAGGTTTCAGAAGCCGTGTTTTACGATGCTAAAATCACTGATTATTTACATGGAGTCTGGTGCGTTTAGCGAACGCAATTTTGCGGACTTTTATGTTTTAAAAAGGATCTTAATCTTTAACAGAAAGGTCGACCTCCTTAGAAATCCTTTCCATAATGTTGTCAGACACTTAGAATATTAATCTGAGTCTGTTAGCAGCTAAACAAGCACTTTTATGAACGTAAATACAAGCTGGACAATTATCCTATTAACTTACATTGCAGCGATCTCGTTTAATACTGCATCAATGTCAAAGGAAAATATGTCCTCAGTAGTTTTTGTTGTATCTGATTCTCAATGAGCTGTTGCAGAAACAAGCCTTGAGCAGTAAAGCAAAAGCTGTCAGTAGTTCAGTAAACATTACAACATTATGAAATATTGAGACTTTCTATCTTGAAATATTAGGACTATAAGGACTTTCTATCTTGAAATATTAGGACTATTAGGACTTTCTATCTTGAAATATTAAGACTTTCTATCTTGAAATATTAGGACTTTTTATCTTGAAGTATACGGATGGATTTTTTATCTTGAAATATTAGGACTTTCTATCTTGAGGTGTGGAGTGGAGTAGGAAGTAGCAGCAGGGGTGGGTCTTGGATCAGAACTGGGGGGGGGCCCTCAGCCCCTAATAAGAACAGCTCCAGGTCTAGTGCCCCCGTTTTAAGTTTTACAAAAATAAAAACATTACTTGTTTTGGAGGTAAATACGTTTCTGAGCTGAAAATGTCCCCGGATTTTGTCTGAGAAATCTGGTCACCTTACGCTGAAGGCCTCAGACCAAGCATCAGTATTTGCCTCTTCAGAGTGAGAATGGTTGATTTGGTAAGACTGCCAACAAGCCGACGGCCCAAAATGTCAAAATGACAGAGGGTTACCGGCATTGATGCGGTTTTTCCAAGTAGGCTTAGCTGGGTTCACTGTATGGGGCAGTGTAGTGGACACAGCCTAGCACAGCATCTTCAGCTGAGAAGTGAGCATACTAATGGCTAGTGTAGCCTAGCGTTACCCCTCTTTGCCACAGTGAAGCATACTAATCTTGGCTGAAGCCGAATGCGGCCCCGCTGCACCAACGAGCATACTAATTACCACGGCTGCCCTTCTCTGAGACCTTGGCAGGTCACTTAGCAGTGTGATCAGTCCCTGACTCCTAATAAAGACACTTAAACAGGGTGAGAGGGCTTTTTCTCTCCCCTCTCTCTCTCTCTCTCAGTATATATATATTCATTTTAATGGTGTTTTTTTAGTTTAAGAGCCGTACAGCGTATGCTTGTAAAACAGGCACCATTTCATTCAGTCAAAGACAGATACGTATGCAAAGAAACCCCAGTGCTTTGTCACTTATGTTTATGAGTCTACTTTTACAGTATGCATCATGTAAAGTGCTTTACAATTGAAGAAATCTAACTCACTCCCACATGGACTAGATAGGCTGTGAAACCTGTTGCCTTAGAGAGGCGGTCTGGGGGATATAGGCTTGGGGCAGACAAAAAACGCATGACTTTAGTATACATGAGTATAGTATACAAGTATACATGACTTTACATACTTTCCTTGTGCTTCCAAATATATTTCAACAAGCTCACAGTCAGTGTCTACAACCATATTCTGAATGATGTTAAAGACCTTTTCACGCCTGAAAGTCAGAACCAAGGTCCGGGCCAAGGTTCATGTTTTTGTTACATTGTGTACATTTGATCTGGTGAGGTTTGGGTTCACATTGCTGCTTCACAAACTCTACTTGACATGACTAGACCTGTTGTCATCACAAAGGTGACCCATAGCTCCCGATACCTCTAATCGATTGGCTGGCTTTCTCGTCCTCTCGTATACTCTCTCTCTCTGCATTCTAATTTTTTTCTAACTGACGCCGGCTCTTTTTGTTTTGTTGCGTTGTTGAGAAGTAAGACACGGGAACTTTACTTGGGTTTTGAGAAGCTGCAGCATTTATTCAGAGACAAACTGAAACCTACAATGTATTTATTACCACTGCTGATGTATTCTCTGCTCTGATAGACAACTAGCCTGACAAGGGGGATAAACGGTTGTCTTTCACATTCCCTCTGTGCATAAGAGAGAGACAGTGTGATAGTCCATTCTTGAGTTTGGGAACCAAAGAAATTCAGGACCTCGAGCTCTATTTACAAGCTTCATTTTTTTCCCAGAGACTTTAAATAATTGAATGTATTTGAGGGGGTCAAATACATGTAGATGTTGTAAGATCTTTGCATGCATTGACCACAAATCCATTGCTTGCCTACAGTGTAATTTGCTATGCATCACTGAAACGGCACTGTCATTTGGACACACATGCAAAAGTTTAACAGGTAATGTATAGTTTTATTGTTTTGTTTTATTAGTTTGTTGTGGTTTTTTTACATTCTCCAGCTGCCAATTTTCCTTTTCCCATTCACAACAACGACTAGCGGTAGTTAATCGCCAATAGGCTGCTTTTAGCTTTTATCTTAAAACATGGTTCCTGGTAAATATTTCTTTCCTTTTGATATCTCGGCATGTAACGTACATTGTGTGTTTTCTATCCATAGTACTGTTCGTGTGTCGACTCAGACAGATGACATGGATACCCTCCTGTCAGACATTGTGTGAGTACTGTTCCTTTAAATAGGACATCAAACATTTCTTCCCCATCCATCTCAGTCATCTCGGGTATAATTTCCATGTTTTCCCTCTCTCTTTAGCTCTAACCCTACACACAGATGCAATCACATACATTCTCTGTCTGTCTACCTTGATCCCTCTCCATTTCCATGCATCCCCCCCCCCACCCCTCCCATCTATCCTTCTCTCTGGTGATGCCGGACACACAGGTAGTGGAACAGCAGGCGGTTTGGTGGTGGATAATTACCTAGTGTTTGGAGCTCCCCAGTAGTCTGGGCCTTCCAGGGAGGAGTGGGGGGGGGGGCATTTATAATGCACTCTGCTAACAATCCACTTCAACACTTTGCCAGTGGAAATGCAGGTCCAGAAATAAAGGGCTTTTGTTGCCGCCCGAGGAAGGAAACGTAAGAAGATGCACTTTTCATCCCCCTCATCTTTCATGCTGCCGAGTCTTCACTGCACCCTCCCCTTCCTTATCTTCTTTAACAACTGCTTCTTCCTCAACCACTTACCTGCAAATTCTACCTTAAGACCGTTTTACACAAGATGTCTTTGCACAAGAAAACACATTGTGGAGACAGTTGTGACTGGGATTAACTTTGTGTGTTTGTCTTTGCTTTGTGTGTACCTTGGTTAATATGATCCATAGCTGACAAGAAGAGCAGATGAGGTAATGAACAAATATTCACATAAACACACACACACATAAACACACACACACATACACACACACACACACACACACACAAACACACAAACACACACAAACACACACGGACGCAGTTCACCCACCTTGAAAAAGCTGTAACCTGACAAACAAATCTCCCCAAAAAAGGCATTTTTCAGGCATTCTAACCAGCCAACTGAATGATGGAGGCCTCTAACAAAAACTCCCCACTAAACAAGCAGTGAAACCAAACTGCTCCTGACCCAAGTGAAGTGGAGTGGAGTGGGCCAACAGGAGCATCCGGTTGCCTAGTTGTCCGGGCTCCATTAGTCTAGAAGAGCCATCAGTGGGGGATTAGGCAGCAGTACCTTTCAATCCTCATCCAGCGAACATCCAAGGTCCCCCACCCCCTACTCCTCCTCCTTACATCCCCCCCCCCACCACCACCTCCCCCATCCCTTGGCAGCTCTCTGAGCCCAAGCCAGGCGCTCCTGGCTGGGCTGCGAGCTCGGCCAGAGCCCCCTTGTGTCTCTGGAGCCTTCCGCCGCGCTCTGCTTTAGCCTCAGCTGCTGGAGATGTTGTCCCTAATTAACAAGGGATTAAGCCATCATCTCGGCTTGTAATACAGCCTGGATGGGAATTCCAATATGGATGTTGGAGGTGGGGGGG
>NC_045742.1:26893555-26897822 GCF_008692095.1 Etheostoma spectabile
GGGGGGGGGGGGTAGCAAGAGGAGGAGGTGGTGGAGGGTGAGGGGATTGGACTGGGTAGAAAGAGAGAAACTAGTGGCGTTTAGCAGCTCAGTAAATTACTCTTGACCCGTAGGACTGAGGGGAGTCTATCGGCACGGCAAGCCGGCTGCCAATTACAACAGCTCAGGCCTGCCAAAAGTTTCACTGGGTGGAGGGCGGGGGCAAGTTGGAAGGTGATTGGTCTGCATATGTGTGTGTGTGGGGATGGGTGAGGGGGGAGGGCTCATTTTTAATGGCCTTTCACCATATTACTTTCTGTCAGGATTGGAAGTGTTTGCATTCGGAGAGATATTGACATAATTATGATGAGAATTTGGTGGAGGTTGAAAATGAAAATAGAACTTTTATTTTTTGCAGAAGCAGCAGTACCCCACAAGCCACTGTGTTCATTGCATTGTTGGACAAATTTTATTCCGCCTTTGTGTCCTCTGTCTGCTAACAAATTTGTATCTGATTCTTTTTCTTCTTTTTATTAACCTTTCAGTCCTTCCGAAACTTCATCAAGAGTAATTACAATTTTTTCTTTCATTGTTTTCTAAGGAGAATCTGTGCAGCTAACTGAGTGCTCTCTAATACCAACTAACATACATTTATGCTTTAATTTACAATAATCATAAACCTGATTTTATACGACTGTAATCATCCAGCTAAAGAATCGCTGAACTGAATGGCAGGTGCGTCTGCCTGTTAAAAACTGGGCAGTGCAAACCCCCCCAGTGCAAAAATTCTATTATAATTTATTTTAGATAAATAAAGAGATTTGCACCATAAGTTTATACAGAAATGGCACACATTGTTGCAGAAAAATTCAACAGAATGCAGAAATTTTTTTTTGTGTTTGATGTTAAAAATTTCCAATTTGCTTAAAAGTGGAGATCTCTACCCCTCCACCTCACCCAAGGTGGGCATGCCTGGTGTTTTCAAGGCAGTGATGGAGTACTAGAGTCCTGTACTTGGGTCACTATTCGTTGTGACTAGACTTGGAACGTGCACTGATGACTTGGACTTGACGATGAATGAAATCGGACTGGAGCATTTATGAAATAAGTCTTAGAAGTTGGATGACATCTTCTATGTGTAAGACGCAGTTATGGAGTACTCGAGTCCAACTCGGACTCAACCCACGTAATGATGACTCAACTTGGACTCTTATTTGGTGACTCGGACTTGGACTCGGACTCACACACTGGGGACTCGAGACTTGACTCAGACTCCAGAGAACAGAGTTCCAGTCATATGAGTTGTGGCTTTCAGGTTTATCTTTGGTTCAATTGCAGGGACAACACTAGTGCAGCACACATCCACCCCTACACTACTAATATTAAAGACTTGACTACTTATTGGGATGCAGAATAACAAGTAAATGAATGTATTAATTAATTATCAGCTATATGTGCTTTAATTTGCGGGTTTTTATGGATTATTCTTGGTGACAGTAGAAGTTTTATTATCAGTGGCTCAGTTTGTTAGTATGGGCATTAGCTGCTAAATGTAAAGAATCACACACACTTGGTATCACAATAACTTTCCTAAATAATTCAATCAATATACATGCACCCTTGCTTTTTCTGTTAAAAGTATGGATACAGAAGATTTTACGTTATCATTTTTTTATTTTTGTAATCATTTTCTAGTCCAAATGTACTTGACTTTTCCAATCTTAGAGAAAGTATTTACTGTTTGCAGCCATTTCAACTCTTAATTAACAGTTCAGCCTTTTGTCTTTTGTTTTTCATTCAAATATGTTCACATCTATGTGTTGAAATGGCTGCTACTTTAGGCAGTGTATTGCACATTGCTTAATCTCAGTACTGCATCCAATTGATTTTTTAAAACGGAAGAAAAGCAGCGAATGAATGTCGCAAATAAAGCTTTATGGAATTAAATGCGATATTAAGATAATTGCTTATTTGGACCACATATTGTAACAGTATTGTGTTTTTAATGAACTTGTGTTTACAACCCCTGACTCAGCACACAAACACATGCTGCTGTCCGTTTTCCATGAATATTTGTCAGTTTGGAGTTTTATCTCGGCCAAATCCTCGCAGGGAGCTGCTTGAGAACACCCCGCTCCCAGACACACACACACACACACTCCCACACTCGGGTTCACATGAGGTTAAAAGGCTGTAAGCATCCACAATCAAATCCAGCAGTTGGAGATAAGAAGTGTAAAGACACTAACTTTGAGCTGATGTGATCTGTGGTCGGTTCTCCGGCTCTCGGCTGGGAGGGGTGTGGGTTGGGAGGGTCCAGCCTGCCACTGTGTCTGCTGCTGATGTAAACTGATGCAACCTTCATTCAGGACAAGGCAACAACACACAGACAAAACACAATGTGCGTGTGTGAGTGTCCACTGTGAATAGCAATACACACAGAGCATTTGGTGACGAGTTGCACCGGGGTTTCATAAACCAGACCTAATAATTGATGACGCTGTTGGATAACGATCAAGTGTGCGTGTTTGCAAGCGCCTCTGAAAGCAGGAAAGACAAAGAGAGAGAGAGACTGAGAAAGAAACAGTGGCAGTGAGTGGGAGAGTTTGTGTGTGAGAGGTAAACACAGCCAAAGTGGAAGAGACAGGGTGAGTGAGTGTGTGTGTATGTGTGCGTGCGTGTGTGTGTGTATGAGAAGTTTGAGGGTAACTGATGAATAGTGAGAGTCAGAGAAGTAATGAGTAGATGCACACACACATCAACACAAACGTAGGCACACACACGTTTAAACCACATCGCCTATAAATTACATTCAAATGCAACATATTTGCAGTAGTAAATGCATGTTGTCGAGGATTGTAAGAGGCCTGCACGATATGAGGAAAATATGTGATAATGTTGTTGAATATTGAAATCTGCAGCTTTCAGTATTCTCCTAAAAATACAAAAAATGCTTGTTGATTTCAAAACAAATGAAATTAAATAATTTCCAACATTCTTGTTTTGAACAAATTGAACATTAAATTAAACATAAAAGGCACTTGTTTAAAAACGAAATCACAAAGTGCACTTTTCTACTCACTTTTTCTTTCAACTGAAATCTGAGAATGTCACAATATGTTTCTTGTGCAAGTTGATCACGGTCGTCGCAATCACGATTAAAAAAACACGCTATGTTGTCTCTCTCTGTCTTCTCATATGGTTCTGTGTAACCAACCATCTGACACGTCAGGTCAGGGGATGGTAATGATTTTTTTTTTTAAAGTTTGGACAGAGCCAGGCTAGCTGTTATTAGGCAAGCTAAGCTATAGCCACATCCAGACTCCAGGGGCCTGTTGCACGAAGGTAGAATAAAGATCTCCAAGATAAGTGAAAAAGTGCAGCTTGACTTAGTGTGATCCGCTCATCGCGGCTTAACCTTCTGAGACCTAAGGTCATTTTTACAGTTTAATTTCCGTCTGGATTCATTTTATAGAAAAGCTTGTAAAACATCAACCTTGTTGTCTACAGTCAAGACATGAACATCATTTTTTTAGGACAAACTGGGTTATTAGAATATTTGGGTTGCAGTGAGGTCTCTTGTCTTGTCTTGGTTGCTCTTGTCTCTTGTTAAAAATGGTTGTAGGGCCTTAAAGACAAATAAATAACTAAAAAAGGAACATGAATCTTCCGGATATGTATTGATATCACAGACAGATAAGTAATAAATAAGCCATTTTCCATTCTAAAACACTTCTCATGTGTCTTGGGAGTCACACTGTGAAGAAATAATCATTATAACGTATACAGTTGACAAAATACATACATTTTTTCAAAGAAAGTCAAGACGCTTTAGTTCTCATGACATTTACTTATGCCAATAATAACATAATAATGTCATATTTATTGATATTACACCCACAGCAATGCTACACAAGCAAATGCGTTTTAAAAATGTGCGCCTTCCATACAGCCTATTGGCCTTTTTGTCCCCTCTGGCCTTCCATACAAGAGGGTGACGTTATCTCCCATATATGGGCATGCTGGTGCCTTTATTTCCGTAAACAGACACAGAGGAGAGACTGAGCCGCGAGCTAGCGGCAGAAATGAGCCAAAACGCGATGAATTATGGACATAAAGTGGATCAATCTTGGATGTAAAAGTTTGGATTTAAAGCCCAACGACCCCGAAAGAGGCTGGAAATTCCAGGCTGGATAGAAAATCACCTGTAGAGGCTAGAGAGACCCGGAAGAGACTTCCCCAACTGCTAACTCGTTACCATTTAGACGCAACCATTGGTAAGTCGCTA
>NC_045742.1:26897832-26897939 GCF_008692095.1 Etheostoma spectabile
TTGATAAATTATTAAACTATGAATAAGAGGTGCTGTTTTTACGCGTGTCTCGGTCTCAAAGGGTTAAATCGGTTGCACGTTTGCCGAGCCAGGATGAACAGGTGAAG
>NC_045742.1:26897949-26915563 GCF_008692095.1 Etheostoma spectabile
CCAGGTGTAGATAGCTGGGATAAGTGCACGTTCACGGCTTTGTTAAATAGACCACGGTATCGATCACAGATTTACTGATGCAGAGATGGAGAAAACGCATGCTCCACATGTTTCACCCAGAGGGCAGCAGCTTCTAATGGAAGGTAACAAGGAGGTGAAGAATACAATATGCAAAAAGGGAAATACGGCTCTTATCAAACGGAGAGAAAAAGCCCAACAGATTACAGCGGATGTAAAAATATCCACTTAGCCTACTAGTCACTTATTTTTTTTACAAAGTTGTAGGCAACACTGTGTTTTAATTGCTTTAAATATGCTAGTTTCATGTTTCTGTTTTCATGTGATAAATGTGCTGGTTTTACCGTAAAGTGTCTTTGAGTTGCCTACCATGTAAAGCACTATATGAATAAAATGTTTTATTATTTAGCCTTCTTTGCCTTAAAAGTGAGCAGAGGGAATAAATGTTCCTCAGGAAATTGACCCTAATGACTCTAGGCTTCATTTCAAACCCTTATTCACAACGCGTGAACATGTTTTACAACCATATGCACAAATCTCTATAAGTCTATATGTCTAAATATCTAAATTCTAAATATCTTTGTACAATTAATGTTCATACAGAACAATCAAACAAAGGGACAAAAACTAGAAAAAGAAGTAATTGACTTCAATACACGCTGTGAGCATATGTGTAAAACAATGTTCATGTTTTTTTTTATTCTTCTGACAAGTAACAGCATCAAAATAAAAAGATGAAGAAGCATTGTGGCGTTCCCAGTGTGATGAATGTAAACTACACTATGTACGTATATAGGCCACGTTATTGGTCCAGGGATGGGAGACTTATTGAGAAGGTTATGAAACCAAAGTAAGTTATAATTAAAAACATTAGTCCTATATATTAAGGAGTATCACAAACTGTCCTTTATTAGAGAAGGACAAGCAACAAGAGAATGAATCATGAATGTATTGGTCTCTGACCAGTCTGCCATTAATATCATTTGGGAATATCGCTGCATTTTCCCACTGCTCATCTCTACTTTTACAGAGAGAGTGGACACTGATGCGATGCAAAGGTCTGCCAGCAGGCACCGGCCACCGGGCACCGGTCAGCCTCGACACACTACCAGCCCACCGGGAAAAGTCCTAACTCACCCGATTGCCACTCCGCATCTGGGTGCCAGTGCAACCATTTCTAACCATCTAAACAACTAGGGTTTAAATCAAACTCGCGACAACAATAGTGACTAATAATGCATGTTAATAAAAAATAAAGCAGAACGCATGCAGAAGACAACGGAATAACTGTTAAACACGTTTATTTGGGATCAGAGCAGCAGCTGATTTGACACATGAGACTCCAGGATTAATCTTAGCCTGGCTGTTATCCTGCTCTGGACCAGGCTAGCCGCAAAGAATAAATCTCCATGGTAACTTGGCTGGGTTTAATTCAACCTGGTTTCGTGCAACCGAGTCAAAGCTAAATTCATCCAGGATAACTTGAATATCCCGGCTTAATCCCTTATCCTGGTTTTGTGCGTCAGGCCCCAGCTCTGTACTCCATTTTCGTTGTTGTTGTTGTTGAAGTGGTGGTCTTTGTGATGGCCAGAGCCATCCTGAAGCAGTAACCTCACAGTGGCAACACTCACATTTATTTTCTTTGGCTTATGTTTTCTTAAGCATAATTTCCCAGACACACACGCACATGCTTTTGTTTCATTCAAACATTTAATTAATTACAAATAATTCACAGGACACATTGTTGTTTCACATACATACTTTATTTAGTTGACAGAACAAGGTATCTTGTTGTAGCGCGCACATGTATGGCGTTTTCCACTGCATGGTACCTACTCCACTCACCTCGACTCTACTCTCCTAGAAAAAGCCCCTGGTACCTGCTAACAGGTGCTTTTTTTAGTACCACCTCAGTGGAGGTTCCAAACCAGCTGAGGCGATACCAAAAGGTGACGTGAAAACCTGCAGATTGCTGATTGGTCGGAACGAATCGCCACTAATCACTGCGTCATCAGACAGACAAGCGGGTGTCCTGAACGAACCCGCTGTGTTTAAATAGTTTAGCGAGCGGTGTTTATTTGCTGCCTCCAGCTTCTTTTGAAACTAAATGTGTCTGCTGGCAAACAGACACATGCCGAGAATCAAAAACAACACACCTTTGACGTTATGTGTGTGTTTTGCGTTAGGTCACGCCAGTTTCCTGCTCTGACGACCAGCCTAGCTTGCCTCACGCATGACATACTAATCTGCAATGGAAAAAGGAGAAAGGGGCACTGCGGTCGAGTCAAACAGGTACCATTAATGGGAAAACGCCATTAGTTACTTTTGCTGCTGTTTTCTTATGACTATTATTTCTTTTGTGCTCACCAGTTGAAGATTCCACACACTAAGGGCCCTATTTTGCACCCAGCGCAAAGCCCGACGCGAGTGTCTTTCCTAGTTTATGACCGACGCAGTCAACTTCCCGTCCAGTGCCCATGTTGGTTAAATAGCAAATGCACCCGCGCCCATGGGTGTGCTGGTCTTACAGGGAGGTGTTTTCAGGGGAACTCTTGGCATACTGCTATCTTTAGGAAGCCGAAGGTGATTGCACCATTGACCAACACAAACCCGTTATAAAGTCAGTAACGCAGTAGTTCATTGTTATTTTAACAGCGCATTAGTCAAATGTGCCTAGGCTTGTGCACGGCGCGCGCACACTTCGCTTGTTGCACACACACAGAGACGCGGAGAAGCACACAAACACATGCAAAAGATTAAAAATAAAAATATTACAATGGGAAATAGTAATATGAAAGGGAATATAAAATTTGGGAAGTCACACATAATCATGTATTTCATCTTTGCCATGTAGGGCCTATAACCAATTTTTATATTTTAATATGCGTGTGTGTGTGTGTGTGTGTGTGTGTGTGTGTGTGTGTGTGTGTGTGTGTGTGTGTGGTGGCCATTGTTTTCTGCCCACTGAAGCATTGCTGGATTGATGTGTTCCTGATGAAGTGCAATGACAATTAAACAGTAACTGACCTGTTATTTCCCTTCATTACCTCCTAGCTCTTAATGCAGTGTGTGTGTGTGTGTGTGTGTGTGTGTGTGTGTGTGTGTGTGTGTGTGTGTGTGTGTGTGCGCGCGCACGCATGTGGGCACAGATGTTGACAGTAAGAGAAAGAAAGAGAGTCAGCATTTCCAGAAAAATACACAGACAGACATACATGATATATGATGCAAAAATGTACAAACACACATAACAAAAAAAGGCTAATTTGCATGATGCACACGCACCCACACAGACACACACGGTTACTGAATATTTCTCCTGGCTGATCAGTGAGGATGCCTTGCAGACCGCCTGCCTATATTATTCCTATAAACATACATTTAAAACATCTTTTAATGCCATCCTGTTGGCATTCGCAGCATTCTTATTATGTTTCCTTCCACCCTCCATATTTGTTTCATCTCTCTTTTGATTTGTTTCCCTTTTCCCCTATCTCTAGCTTTTTCTGTGTCTGTATCTTTTTATTTCCTCTCACTGTCTCCCAGAACACACATAAAGATACAAACATCGCCATTTCCCCCCCCCCCTCCTGCACAAGGCCCACCACATAGCCATTTGCATAACAATCTCCACTTGTTTTTCTGCTCAGATGGAATTCACAGCATGGTGCCGGCATGTCTGAGACAGGGGTCATTGCTATGTATATCAGAGAGAGAGAGAGAGACATAGAGAGGGAGTAGGGTGGCGGGTGAGCGTTTATGGTAGCGAGAAGGGGAAAAAAACGAAGGGAGGTGGCAGTCGGAAAAATGCACATCCAGATGCACAAACACTTCCATAAAGAGACTCATTGGCATATATACACTGACTCATGGAGAGCGGTGGAAATGCACCCTGAAAACACACAGACAGGGTGCACATGGGAGCGTCCGTCTTTTTTAATGCAAAGCTCCATTAAAGACAAGACGGAAATGATGGAAGTCGTCGGCAACAACCTTTGTTCGGCACATTTCTTCATCTGCAAATCAGACATAACGTTTAACATAGCATCTTCAGTGAATTGAAATGAATTGAAGCCAAAAAGAAACCCTTGTTCTGTTTTGTCGTTTTTATCCCCCCCCCCCTTGCAAACATTTGATTTCCTGTTTGTGTCTGTATTTATGATACAGTAAAATGTACACATGTACCAGTGTAACCTGAGGCAGCTCGGTTAAACTAACACTCAGACAATATTTACAGTCTGATGAATATTTACGTGTGTGTGTGTGTGCGTGTGTGTGAATGTGTGTATGTGTGTATGTGAGCGTGTGTTTATGTATGTATGTGTGTGTGTGAGTATGTGTTTGCATGTGTGTGTGTGTGTAAGTGTGTGTGTTTGTGTGTGTGTGTGTGTGTGTGTGTGTGTGTGTGTGTGTGTGTGCATAACTGAAGCAAGCTGAAAAAGGATCTCTTCTGTTTTATCAGTAATCAGTCACACTTATTAAACCACATGAATAAAAAGATAAAGTCATAGATTCATGAGATAAAAGTAAAACTTTGGATTTTAATGAAAGACAAAAGACAAATGTTTTACTCTCATTTTGGAATAAATGCTGTTTATCACATTTATTTTTACTTAAACATTGGGTTCAATTGAGAAAGCTGCAGAGGTTTGGGTCATATCAAAATCACTTTAAAAAGCTAAAGCAATATAATAAATTAGTTTTTGGGGCATTTATCAGGCATGAAGTCAACAAGAATATAGCTGGAATATAGCTCCCATGCATAGTCATTGTCTGCACAATATCGTACTAAATTCCATAGTCAAATGTTTTTAAACAGAACACGATTACAATCATATAGAGCAAGTTGTCAAACTCAACTTCACTAAGGGCCACACTGGAAAAATGGGCCAGACGTGTAGAGTTTCTTGACATGCTTTTATGTAAGAGAAAAAAGTAAAATTTGTTGACTTTATCATTAAATTTGTTGTGCAGTCTTCTCTCTTACAGTTTGGCCTTCATAAGGCCTAAAAAGTTGGAAAAAATGGTCCTTAGCCGTTATGGGACAAAAAGTGACAAAACGCTGAAAAAGAGGCAAAAATTTTGGGAAAAGCATTTAAAACGACAGAGAAAGTCGCAAAAAAAACCATTGAATTAAATATAAAAAAAAAAGAAGCGAAAAACGTTGGAAAGAGTTTGAAAAAACATTGGAGAAAGTCGAACATTCTGTACATTGAAACTAGCAACAAAAACAAACAAAAACGTGGATAAACATGACAAAAACATTGGAGAAAGTAGCATTAACTTTGAAAAAAAGCCTCAAAAACATCAAGAAAAAAAACGCCTAAAGCATCAGAAAAAAGCGAAAAAAAAACGATATGCGGGCCAGATCAGAATCTGCGAGGGGCTGGGTCTGGCCTATGGTCCTTGACTTTGACACATGGGATTTCCATACACCCGCTTACAAATGCCCATTGACATACTTTCCATGATATTTTGATATATTTAGCATGATCATTGTTTTTTTTTTCTAGACATAGGCTAAATAAAGGTATTTCCATCATGAATTGGTGCATAAAGGTGTGTCAGAATGCAGGAAATTAAGTTCCCCCATTATGGCATGCCCCCCCCCCCAAAGGCAGATTCTGGCCAACATACAGTACAGTATACCCACTGCAATACATTAGACTACACCACTGGGTATGCAGTATGAATGGGTCTTTGTGTTCCTTGGTGCTACTGTGTGCGCACGTGCGTAAACGTGGGCCATACGTGCGTGCGGTGTAACTTTGATTTCGATGGGTTCCTGCTGCAGTGCTGAGTGTGACGGCTGGAGTCTGTGCTTCTAATGAGACAATGAGGGGAGAAGGAAACATGCCAAACACACACAAACACTATCCACACATGCAGGTGTAGACACATGCATACACACACACTCATACGTGGAGGTCATGGGTGCCGATGAACACCCACAGTTAGAAGAGATGTGTGGACGCGTGCACAATGGCGCTGATCAAAACAATAACACAAAGAAGCTGACAGGGTGACGGGAGTAGAAAGAATGACAGCGGAGAGGAAAAACAACCAAGACAGATGGCGTGGGCGATCAAGGCGACTCAGAGTCATTCTTTAGCCTTTACTGAATCAAGTACTCTCACTGAGATCAACATTCACTCTTTTTCAGAAAGAAACCCAAAAGGTCACTCAAAAGTAGTCTATGTCCTTCACACTCCACTTCTAGGATTGCTCCGGCGCAGCAGGAAATTGCACCGAATGCACGTCTTTCCTCTTTCCTTCCTCTTTCTTTGTTATGTTGTTTAAATCCAGTAGAGATCTCTGCAGGGCTAATTGAGACAACTAGCTGTCCAATCTGACTTTTCTCTTGCACAACTATTTTGCAGTTTAGAGATGGCATGGTGCTTTTTGGATGCTTTTATATGGACCTTAGTGGTCCCCTAGACCGGTTGAGAGGATCGTCACTCATCACTGCGTTATTAGCAAACACAGGTACACAGCATACATATTTTGGTGTGTAATCATGGTTGCTAAAGTTCATGTACTTTATATAGCGTATAGTAAATATTGACTTTGACCCTGAACCCATGCAAATGTTAGCTAACGTTACCAGGAAACTTAACTTACCCTTTTGTGTCGGCGAACAACCGTCATGTCGACATCTGAACTTAGTAGGAATTCCCAAACTCCTGTTTTTTTTTCAGCGGGGACTTTTGTTGCAAAGCAGAAAAGGGGAGGTAGCCTTGCCCCTTATGACCTCAAAAGGAGCAAGATTCCAGATCGGCCCATCTGAGCTTTCATTTTCTCAAAGGCAGAGCAGGATACCCAGGGCTCGGTTTACACCTATCCCCATTTCTAGCCACTGGGGGACCATTGGCAGGCTGGGGGAATGCATATTAATGTTAAAAAAGCCTCACAAAGTGAAACTGTAACGATGGGACCTTTAAATGACTCGTACAGGGATCGGGGCCAATGAAAACCTTCATCTTACTGTAAATATTACAAGAACAGATGAACCAGCCAGCAAAACATATCTAAACAACCTCCAGTCCAAGCCCAGAGAAGCATATTCCAAAATTAAGCTGTAAGAATTTGGCTGTCAGAACTCTCCTTAAAAGTAGAATCAAAGTAAGACGACCATCTATTGAGTGTGAAAAGTTGTGCATGAGGGTGCTAAGATAGGGTTGTACTGATCAATAGAAGAGGTGGAGGCATCCCGCGCACACTCCCTGCTTGATCATAGGGGAACAAATGTATGTAGTTTTTTGTTGTTGAAAATGTGTGGAGCATACAAACCATGCAGAATAAATAGACCTTGGGGAACTGGGTGAGGCTGCAGGAGTGGTAAGACACACCGTGCATGTCAAAAACCGACTCTTGGTGAGGATCCTTTGGCGTTAATTACCTACACAAAAAGTCTATTTTAGTGTCTCGCTTTGGGAAGCCTTTTGGCGTCATCTTGCAGAACGCTTGTTTGAGACTCCCGCCATATATTTTTGACGCTCTGGATTGGGAAAAGATCATGGGTGGGGTTACAAAATCTACATTTTAATGACACTTGGGACAAGAATGGGACATTGACCCTGGTCTCCTGGGTGAAAATCCCACACCCCAACCCGCCTCGTTATGCTAATTTTCGTATTTTGAAACTTCTTGCTACCAGGGTCAAGTTGATGCGTTCCACACAGACGCCAAAGGGGGATTTTTGCATCGGTCAGTATTTGATAAATTGGGAGTTAGCTTGAGCTTCTATTCTCTTCGAATGAGCAGACTACAAGTTGTATGATGATGATAATAAAAGCGGTTGTGCATTGTTTGTGTCTCCCCCATGAGGAACTCTAGGTAATGGTAACAACACTGACGGGCCATCCACGTTCCGTGATCACGCACCACCCACGGGTGTATTAAGTGGCATCACTCCCACGCAGCCAAAGAGGAGACTGAGGATTCAAAAAAACCTCTTCACTCGCGTTTCTGCACCTCAAAGTTGGCGGACTATACCATTTTGTGCACAGTTATGTGGAGCTGAAAGGGCTTATTAAGCTTTGTATAAACTTATTTGGCAATGGCTTGAATGCAACGGACGTCCATTACAGCGTTAAGTTAGGGAAGCATTTCATTGGCTGTTTCCAAGCTGACTGCGAGGCAGTGATTGGTGGGCGTTTTTCCATGTTTAACCCTTGTGTTGTCTTCCCGTTAACCACGAACTTGTCCTTCCAGGTCAAAATTAAAAAACAAACATTTTGGTTTGTGCTTTTCTGATGTTTTTGTCACTTTTTCCATGCTTTTGGAGCTTTTTTAAAAACATGACCTGGTTTAATTATAGGTGTTCCACTTACTCTTGGAATCCATGGTCAACAAACCTCATTTATATCAAATTATACACATGTTTTTAGTTAAAAAAGACAGAAAGTATGAATTATTTTGACTAATAGTTAAGATCAGAGGATGTTGATGTTCAGTCAAAGTTTCGTCCGGATACTGTTTTGAAACCCTAAAAAAGAAAAGCCATTCAAATGCCATAACAATAAATAAAACACCCAAAAAATTCAATGAAAGTAATCATTAATTTTACTTGAAGAATGTTGTATGGAATCATCCATGTTATTTTTGGGCAATTTGGTTGAAAGAAATCCATATTTCTGACATAAAACACTTTAAAACGAGTCAATTTGACCCGAGGACAACATAAGGGTTAAAGCAGCTACAGAAGATCTTTTTCGCTCCTTTTTCAGAAACCTATGAGTTATTTTTGCGGTGTCGGGGTGTAAAGAGTATTTCAAACGATATATAAAAAAGTGTATCTTGGAAATAGTTACCAACCCTGCCTTTAAGCTAAGACTGCTAACGTATAAGTTATACATACTGAACCCATTGTGTCCTTGACTTGTCTTTGTCCATAAAAGATTGATGACACTACTGTTTTCTTCTTTGCTCTCTTCAACCACAACCCTTCTTCACTTATTTTAACCCCACATATACTACTACTTCGGTTTGGGGTTAACTTTCTAAACTTTTACTATCCATCTCTCAGAAAAACTTCCAAAATTGAGCTAGTTTGAGGATTTCTCTTTTGTATTCTCTTTTCACAGTTTTCACTTTTTCAAGATACAAAGCAGTGTTTTGTGCATACATTGGGAACCTCTCTCACTCCCTCTCTCTGTCCAGGCACTGCTCCCTCAAAAGGAATTGTAGATCACATGAGCTATTGTGAGAGAAGAGAAGAACAAAGACGAGTTTGGAATGGTGCTATTATTATAGTGGAAGTATTAGTATGGATGGGTTGGCAAAAACACCCTTTAGAAAGCAGGCATTCACAAACACACCCACACAGCCACCCACTGAAACACACACACACACACACCCACGGAAACACAAACACACACACACACACACACACACACACTGAAACACAAAAACACACACACGCCAATACACAGACATTTGCATACGGTAGATTACTATGGACGAGCCAGCAAACTAAGTGCAAAACAAGGTACTGACAATTTAAACTTGTCTTATATTATAAATTATATTATTACAAATCATAGTACAATTGATAAATAATAAAATAAAAGTGTGCCTGGAAATCCAAAACATGAAGAAATTGTTGACATTTTCTGTTTTATATAGTAAAATAGTAAAATGAAAATACACAGTCACAGCTGTGTGTGTGTGTGTGTGTGTGTGTGTGTGTGTGTGTGTGTGTGTGTGTGTGTGTGTGTGTGTGTGTTTGTGTGTTTGATCTTGAATGAAAGCCTAGAGCTCATGAACTGACTTTTAAATAGTTACTTGGTCAAGTCATACTTAATATTTAAAGAAAGAGATAAAAAATGGACTTGGGTAAATGAGTTCATTTTAGCCTACTTTATGAAATATTTGTACCTGCCCCCACCCCTGGTGCCGGACCTGCACAGTACACAGAAAGTCTGCAAACTTTCAAGCTAACACTAGCGGTAGCTAGCTTTTTTGCAACATGTCAAGTCGTCCGCTGATGGGAATCAGATAGAACGCAGGTTTAAGGTACTTCTGCATTGGCTTCACTTTTCAGACACGGAAGCTTTGTTCATTCATTTTTAGAGGATTTTAGGCTAAGATGTAGGATACTTTTCCCACCATGGTTTTTATGTTCATGCATGCAGGGTATGTTTTTTTCTTGTGTGTGTTGTGATTATGTGCATTACGACAGCAGTGGTTCAGCACCAATGTCCAACCTCAGCCTTCAACCGAAACATTACCGTTTTGGAGGTTACCGTGTTAATAATAAAGGGAGGGACCTTGCAATGTCAGCAGTGTACGCAGACTGTTTGTTGGGAGCTTTCTCATTGTCACATCCCATCCTTTTCACCTTGGAGCCTATCTTTAGGATTGAAGAAAAACATTTCAAGAACTATCCACAGTTCCCACACGGTTGACACCCTTCATGCTTCAACTCGGACCCAGGCTCTGGGAGATTGTTAATAAGAAATGGTGGGGGATCCTGCGTTTGAACATCTCAATTTCAATTCAATTCAATTTTGTTCATAGTATCAGATCATAACAATAGTTGTCTTGAGACACTGTACAGAAAGAGTAGGTCTAGATCATACTCTATAATTTATAAAGATCCAACAGTTCTATTAATTCCCCCAAGCATTTTGTGCGACAGTGGCGAGGAAAAACTCCCTTTGAGGAAGAAACCTCGGACAGACCCGGGCTCTTGGTAGGTGGAGTCTGACCGTGCCGGTTGGGGGTGTGATGCACAGTGGCAATTATAGTCCCAATAAAGATAATACAACAACCGGATTAGTGTAACACGCAGCGACGAAAACACATTAGCCTGAATTTTGCCGTCTTAATTTAGAAAGGACAACACTTCACTTCAAATAAGCACTAGTCTTTCAGAGGAGTAGTAGAAATAGGCGTGTGTGTGTGTGTGTGTGTGTGTGTGTGTGTGTCTGTGTGTGTGCGTGTGTGCGGTTGCCCTTGGAATTCATATTTAATGTATTGTTGACAAATTGCTTGAAAATCCTCCAGTACAGTATAAAACCACACTGGAGAACAGGTTAGAGGTTAAGAGAGAGAAGAGAGAGAAAGCGAGAAAAAGAGAGAGAGAGAGAGAAAGCAAAAGAAAGAGAGAGAAAGAGAGAGAGAGAGAGAAAGCAAAAGAAAGAGAGAGAGAGAGAGAGAGAGAGAGAGAGAGACCAAAGAGCTGCCAATCACCTTGAGCCAAAGGCTGCTGGCAAAATCCTGCGAGTGTGTTGTAAATGTATTACACTTGCAGTAAAAAACAGTACTGTTTTGTAGTATTTTACTTGGAGAAAAAATACGAGTCACAAGGAAAAAAAGAGGAGGTCCATCAAGAAGACCCCTCATTATATTATTGTGTCTTCTTCCTGTCGACCGTGTAACTTTTTGTTTTTCTGGGTCAAAATTGAAACCTTTTTTTCAACGTTTTGAGCGTCTCTTTCCAAACCTTTGTGGCTTTTCCCACTCCTGTTTTTGTCAATTGTTTTCTGCGCCTTTTGACGTTTTTGTGGTTTTTTTTGCCCTTCCCAAGCTTGTTTTGGACATTTTAGTCCCTTCTTTCCGTAGTCTCTCATAAAAGTTTATTTTTGAATGCTGTAAAATTGAATAAAACATCCAAATTTAAAGAAAGCAGTGGGCTGATCATTTATTTTACTTGTGAAGAGCGTTGTTTGGAACAATCTACAGTCTTTTTCGGAAAATTTGAATGAAAGACACTTTTCTAATGAAGATTTTTTCAAAATGGGTCAAATTTTAACACGCGGGTTAAAGGAACAGATTAACATTTTGGGAAATATACGCTCGCACAACAGATAACCCATAGTATAGCAATAACCCATAATACAGTGCTCAGATCAGGCACTTAGTAATGAGCCATGTCATTAGTTAGTATATATTACAATATCAGTTATCACTTTTGTTAGAAATTTTGAGGGGCGTTTTGTAGAATTTGGCAAGTTACTGGTGTCTCTTTGTCTATGAGGCCCTTGCTGGGAAACTACAATCTTACCTTACAGAACTGCTTTGTCACTCAGAGGGATTTCATCAGACTCGCTGTGCTGACTGGGTTTTACTTCATGTTCCAAAAGCTCCGCCTGAACTTGGAAAAACTGCTTTTGATTTTAGTGCACCTGACTCGATGAGCAAATGACAGCCCTTCCTTTAAATCGACTCACTTGTAATTTTTAGATATCTGATTTCAGACCTCAACACTTCTACTTTGCAATCACTTCACAGATGGGTGTCTTCTTTTACATCCTGGTTGTCCTAAGTCAATCATTAAATTCTTTTTTTTTAATTCTGAGAGTTTTGGTGGCTTTCCAGTATTATTATGATAGTGTGGCTTTATTTCCTGTGTTCCACGGGGTTTTGTGTCCTTTTTCCTTTCTTTGTCTTCGTAGTTGACTCATTGTCATAAGGGCCGTCCATCAATGAGCTCTCCAGAGTATATACTGTACATATGTACTGTACATTTCCCAGGAAACTCATTTTAGAAAGATCATTGTCTCTTATTCCAATATAGTTTTTAAGGTACATCTTTGATAAAATTGTAAGACAAGTTGTCCTGTTATGATGAAGTTCCATGAAGAGCAACAACTTTCTCCTCATACAGTATTGTCTTTCAAATAATGAACGCAGAACATAGTATTCTCTTGTAAAAATGGATTAACCTTTGGTATATTTGAAAAAAAAAAATCAGCTAAATAACCAAACCATAACCGTCCTGGTGGGCGTAAGTAGTAAGAAACTATAGATCTGTAATAACTAGAGAGGTAGCTGAGTCTCCTGTGTGTTTTAATTTCTCTCACGGTGCAGGCTGGGAAGGAAAAGGCATTTTAATGGAGATACACTCAGAGCTGATCGCAGGTCGTTACACCACCACAGGGAAAGACCAGAGGAAGGAGGGAAGAGGGAGAAGAGCACTCATAAACCGTCACACACACACACACACACACACACACACAATGTGAGGCTAACACTCCCCAGTGAAGATGCACTATCATTGGGTGCTTCCACACACTCCCCAACACAACTCCCCACACTCTTAGCACACAATCAGAGGCAGTGACGCACACACACGGAGACACACATACGTGTGCTTACACACACACACACACACACACACACACACACACACACACACACACACATACAGGCACTTCTTACACACAGAAACACACACTCTACACTCCTTTACTGTTTTTTTTGTTTCATGATTATTCTATCATGGTTGAGTTTGTTTAAGACCTCATTAGAATCAAAAGGGCGACAATCTTCCTAATCAAGCTTAATTTATTAAAACATCAGCCGGTGCTATTAACATTAACAGGATGAGGCAGGAAGGCAGGCAGCGGGAGGCTGAGGAAGAGATGCAGAGACACAAAGAGACGGAGAGAGAAGAACATGGACAGAGAAAAAAGGGAAGTCAATTCAAAAGTGTCACTCCAGTTGTAGTTCTAACAAAAACTTTGGCTCCGTATTTTGAAGCTCACGGCTGCTGTGTTTTTGCACTGCATTTCCCAGAGATCACTCTGTTAAAACGTAACTATCAGACAGGTATGCAGGGCCACTGGGGTTATACCCTGGAATTGTGGGGGGTTTCAGCAACCTGGGGGAGTAAAACTGACATGGTAGTCTTAGACCTGGCACATTACATCTTTCTACTTTTTGGTGCAAAAAAATGTCGTTAGTTGTTATTAACATTAACGTGGTGTTTTACATTTTCTTCGCAAGTACTGACAGTCTGACTAATGATGAAGAGACAGGGTGAGGTGACAGAAGTGCTTCTATAAGCTTAAATGCAGATCTTCAAACAATCACTAATATAGTGCGTGTGTGTTTGTTTGTGTTTGTTTGTGTGCGTGTTTGGGTTCACATGCATTAAAGATGACCTCCAACTATGTTCTGGGCCACGTTCAGCTTCGAAAAAAATGTGCCATGTTATTTCTCTGACGCTCCATTGTTCCGACCTCTCAATGATTCAAGAAATTCCCCCACAGCCCACTAGTCCGACGTCCCTTTGTTTTGGAAAGAAATAAACCCTCTGCTCCGACATCCCATTGTTCCGACCATGTAGGCTTTTGTGAATCCCCTACCATGAGGTAACCCCATTGGTTCAGGTCCTATCCCCTGACCAATCGGCTATCCTAACCTTAACCACTCCAGGTCAAATGCCTAACCCCAACCCAGAAGTGGACAGTCAATCGGGAGAATCTGGACTTTTCATGATAGGCCGGTAGTGTTTTGAGGCCTCGAGGGGCGGTCTGATGACGGTGTTGCCCCTGCCCGCGGACGCTGCCCCTGCCTGCCGCCGCTGTTATGGGAAACAATCCAAAAAAGCCTATCTGGTTGGATGTTGGAGCAACACTTTTTTTTTTCATACGGAAACCTTTTATTGTGGGCGCAATTGATCTGCCTTTTTATTACTGTGAGTTTACAGACACGTCTCTGCTGATTGGGCATCACATGGGACACAAAACCAGAGACACGGCCAGCGAAAGACAGAAAACACAACTCCATCCCCGCTGCACACTGCTCGTAGGGAACATGTCGTGCTCCATATTGAGACACGCCCCTGTGTCTTTCTTCCTCATCACCATGCACCACCCCAGGGACACTCAAGCACTTCATTTAGACTTTATATTTGGCTTTTTCTTTTTACACACACTTGAGCTGTGTTTGAACCACTGCCTCACTCACTCACTCACTCACTCACTTACTATTCCCTATATATTGTTAATTGTATAGTAAACTATACGGGGAACGAGCAAAGAAGATTTCAGACACTCACTGAAAACACATAAGAAACACATCACAAGTAGATGTGCCGGTTATTTGATGCGCGCCCAGCATCATGTAAGGGTACACCCAAATTAGCAGTGGATTGTGGGTATTTTATAGTGGACTATATAGTGAATGAAATTAACACCACTTCACAATGGCAAACACACTCGCCTATAAACTCATGTCACCACTGAGTCAGGAAAAACCCTGGTGCCACTCTTTGTATCTTACCACTCATGCCAACCACCAAGTTCTTCTTCTGTGAACCTCAAAAATAAACAAATAAAAAAGACATCACATGGTGTAGCCAGAAATTATTGAGATATTCTTGGTTAGACAAAAAAATATATATTCACCTTCAGCCAATCAAGCCTTGTGCCCCCTAAATTCCTTCACATATTAATTTGAAAAACAATCCCACCAGACTAACACGGGACATTTTTTCCACAAGGCGTTTCTTTGTACACTCATCCAGCCACCTTAAACGCTCTTCCCACTTACTACTAATGCTGCTTATGTGTATTGACGTACACCGTTGGCAAGTCAATTCAATTTACCTGAGGAAAATGGTTTGCGTTTTTATTAGGTTAATTAGCCGCCCCCCTGCGGGAGTTGCAGAACGAGCAAGATAAGAGATGAATACACGGCTCTCCTGTAATGGCCACCAGGCTAAAGACTCTCGGAGAATGGTAATTTGTCATAATAGAGCAACGTACGCTGACACATCACGCACATGCAACCACACATCCTGCCAATTTTAGTTTTTTCATGAGAAATTAAAGGACTACTCTACCAATTTTACACGTAAATGTATATATACTAGTCATGTGACGTACTGCTGTAGTCAATCCCCATGTGCCATTTCCAGGATTGCTCCAGTACCGCTGGAAACTCCACCAGATTTTCCTCATTTTCGGCCGTATGTCCGTTACCTTCCACTTTTTTTGAGTATGTGTTCTAAACTCTGAGTTTTCTCTTCGCACAAATAAAACCACCTTTGAACATACACAGGTTCCACCAAAACCACCAAAGGTTTTCCTAATCCTTTGTGTCCTCTTTTGCTACAAGCAACTGCTTGGAGGAGGGGGGTGGGTGGGTGGATGGGTGCACCGTCATTGGGCCATTGTTGGTCCAATCGGAGTTTTCTGTTGCAGGATGTAGCAAACCAGGGGAAATGGGTCCACAGGCTCAGATTGGGGGAGGTGATAGAGGGAGTCTATCTGCCTGTGCAAGTGCTGCAGATGGCACAGGTCCCACCTGCAGCCCATCAGGTAATCAGTGGATGGCATTCCAGAGCCAGCCCAAGGATGCAGGGCAGAGGGTGGGGAAACAAAGGACCAGAGTGGCAGCACCGCAGGAGGATGTTGCTGGTCCGTAAGGATACTGGCTGGAAAAAGGACTGACCTCTCGCTCTGCTTTAAACCCTTTAAAGACTGAAAGACACTGGACGGGAAGAATCCTTAAAGTTTGTTCCACTACCTTTTTTCTGAGCTAAGTTATTGAAGAACACTTTATGTTAGTCAACTGTCTCTGAGACACCTATTTTCACTGTAACTTGGACTTTAAAGTCCCATGGGTCGCTACAACGACTAAAACAACCTTTGAACGTACACGTTCCACCGAAACACGTTCCTTCCTGAGGTGATTTTGCAGAGGAACCGTACCTCATTCTGCCCATGAAGATTGTGATTGGTTTAACCCTTGTGTTGTCTTCCTGTCAACCATGAAAAAAAAACATTATGGTCACTTTTTTCAACATTATTGCTTTTTCCGACATTTCTTTCAATTTTTTAAATGTTGTGGGTGTTTTTTTGATGTTTTCTGATATTTTTACAGGGCTTTGGGACTGAAAAGGGTTTAAATTTTACCCGAGGACAACATGAGGGTTAAAGAAATGCCAATGAACCAGAGCACGTTTTTCTCTCATCCTGGAACGCTGTGTGGACTAACCATACCTTCCAATTCAGAGCTGTGGAGGAAGGTCTGGCAATCAACTTTATATGTGTCCCTTTGACATTTAAAAGGGCGATTAGGTGTGCAGCAAGTATAAACACATAAGACACAAATACATAGTTCTACACACAGTCCAACTGGAACACAACCGTAACAGTACGAGGACAAATAAATATTTACTAACCAGTAGTACAAATACACAACCAGTACAAGGTGCTGGATAGCAGCATGAAAGTAACCTACGTCGAGTAGGAAAAGTGCATGTCAGTCTGCAAAGTTGACACAATGTTAGAATAATTACATTATCAAGAATAGACAGAGACCAGTGAAGTTATATCAAAGTTCATTTTTACTTGTGAACACAAGAAGACAGTTTACAGACTACAGAATAGTACAGAAAATGACCAACTAAAAGCTCTCCACAGCTGTGTATTTATACAAAGCGGATGATAACACAAAGGCATACCAAAGTCGATGTTGTCAGTTAATCTCATTGGGTCTGGGAATCTCCTCCGCCTGCTCTTCCTCCTGAAACATCCTCGGCTTTTCACAAAGACACATTCTTATGCAGTTTAAATAATAACCCGAGAAAAGGCATGTAGCACACTATAATAAACAATGGCCATTGTTAACAACATCAGCATCCAATACATCACCAACACCTTTTATCAACGTTTCTAACATCCTCAACACAGTCAACAGACTAGAATATCTAACCAACCAAGGAATAAAGAAAGGACGAAATGAGGTAGCCAAGAGATCAAAGAAGACTCCTCCCTTGACCCCTATTCAAGAAGGAAATGGCTGCAGGCAATCCAAGACCATAGACCCCCTTGTTAAAATGCCCATGACTTTGGGGGGG
>NC_045742.1:26915573-26918073 GCF_008692095.1 Etheostoma spectabile
GGGGGAGGTTTGTGACTCACCTGTTTAAATCATATTCAGGCTTAAAGGTGCACTATGAGTTCCTGCATGGTTTCAGCGCAATATCATTTTTGTCTCAAATCGTAGGCCTTCCCCCTGGATACACGGTGAAAAATCCCGGTCTCGGGAGACAACACAGGGGTCGTAAAGGTCAAACCTACACTAGGGGCACAGGATAGGCACCAAAATACAGCAAACCACATTCCAGCCAATCACCGACAAGATGGTTGGGGGAGGGGGAGGGAGTTAGTGACAGTTACAGAAATGTGGAGGGAGGGGCGAGCTTGCTCTGTTTTGTTTGGTACTTACTTCAACAGAAGTGACTCCTGAAGGAACTCATATGGCACCATTAAGGTTCTCCAGGATTAAGGGCGTGCCGCTTTGAGTGACAGGTGGCTGTTGTCACAGAAGACGAGCAAAGACTGTAGGCTCCATTCAGCCCGTCTCAGCTCCATCCACGCTCCACCTCTTCGTCCAACAAAACAAAGTTAGCCGACGTCAGGCACTGTGTCGGTTCCAGTTGCCGCCCACATTGAGCCCTATTTTGGTTTATTGGAAAGCTATTGGTGATGTCATGGAGACTATGCCCATAGAGTCTATGGTACAAACAGCCCCCCCCAAAGGATAAAGCCTTGCGGTTACGATGATCTAATGGCTTCACCATGAGGTTGACAATTCTGATTTTAGTGAAGTGTTTTGACAACTATTGGATGGGTTGCCATTCAAATTTGGTACATATATTCAAATTCCACCAAAGACAAATTGTAATCACTTTAGCAATCTCTTAACAATTCATTCCGTGCCATCATCAGGTCCAAATCATTGATATTATTGTCCAATAAGTTTGATTTTATTATGACCAAATACCTGCAAAGGTAATGGCATTACCATGGATTACCTTGACTATGCTTTGCATTTAGTGTGTCAGCATATTTACAAGCCACATTGTTTTTTTTTATTTAACCCTTTATTTAGACAGGGAACAAATGCACTCTATTTGAACATTGTCACCTGGAAGTTCTCCGCGACAGCAACACTCTACTACATCCACACAAAAACTTTAAAGAAAACAAACACATTAATGTGAAAGATGGGGAAAATCCCAAAAGCCATAATTTAATGGAAGCGCAAAACTGACTGACTGGAGTAGGCTCCGTCTTTAAATAAATGGAATAAATGAAAATCTGGAAACAGCATTGAACGATTGAAAGAGAAAGTGGAGATAGCTTGACCACCATAACTATCAGACATCCGGTATGTGAATGCATTTTATTTTTCCTGTTTGGATCCGTCAGTGATAAATATGCATTCATTTAACATTGAAGCACTTTTGATCTGGTCATAGTCCTCCAATAAAACAAAAACACCAGAAAACACTCCAACCGTGAAAACCAATGCACACTTGAACTTCAGTGACACATGTAAAATAAATATACAGACATCAACGCTGAAAACAATAAGGACATCCCCTCCTCTTATTAGTGAACAGCCTTGAATGAAAGCCTAGCATCTGATGAGCGCACACACAGAGACACAGTCACACACAGAGCGCTGTGCGGTGGGGACTGTGGACAGGCGGTTCAGGGCTCCCTTGCCGAAAGCCGTATTGATTGGGATAAAGGTCTTTTGATGAGGCAGATTGCTCATCAGGCTGGAACGACATGCTTCTAAGATGTGACGCCTTTTCAGACCAGCCCAGGGGCCCATCGACCAATGCATGGCCATCCTATCTGTGTGTGTGTGTGTGTGTGTGTGTGTGTGTGTGTGTGTATGTATGTATGTATGTATGTGTGTGTTTGTGTGTGTTTGTCTGTCTGTCTTGAGTGATCACACTTAAGACGAGCCAGCATTGATTGGAGTTGGGCCCGTCTGGGTCACCCTGGCCCCACCCTTACATGTCCTCTGTTGGGGGAAGGACACGGCTGGGACTGGGCACTGAACTTCATGCTCCAGCCACGACGCACATCAAACACAATGTCAGAATGCAAAAGTAACACAGACACAAGCATAAAATGCAGCGAAAAATAGAACAGAATAGACTCTATTGTCATTGCACAAGCTTGTGTACAATGACATTTGTTGTACCGATATATAATGGTACTAAAAGTAATAAATACAAAGATAACTACTCTAACATGCAATTGTTCACAGTCACACTTATAAAATATATGAACAAGCATTTTAAAAGCTATTCTTTTTTGGGGCTAAGACACAAGCATAAATGGTGAAATTGCAGTTAACAAAGCTTCCTAAAATTATATTATATTTTGGCCATAGACACTCATATAATTGCAAAACGGGTGTGTTTTCCTTGCTAGTTTGGATTAAAACTGGTTATTTAGGGACAGGCCTAATTACTGGACCATGTGCTCTATTTGGTGAAGAGTTAAAGAAAGGATGGTGTAATCTATTGTACTTGTAATTTTAAAAACTTCTTCATTACAACATGACTAAATGATCCCAAGGGTATATGAAGTAATCT
>NC_045742.1:26919898-26935825 GCF_008692095.1 Etheostoma spectabile
TCTACCCACAAGCCATCTCTCTGATGAACAGCTGACTTCTGACTCCCAGTGCCAGGTTCAACGCCAGCAACACTGTTGCTAATCAGCACCTGTTCACTGGTTCCACTCATTAGTTATTATTTATTCATCATTCTCTATTGCAGAGCTGTTCATACTGTTCATATTGTAATATGATACTTATACAGTAACATAATGATATTTATTCCAGCAACCTTTGCATTGTGCTCCATAATTAAAATTATAACTATCATAATTATAATTTACTCCTGCATACATGCAGTATTGTCTCAACCTGTTTATATTATTTCTGTTTATAGTGTGTAAACATTGTTTGTTTTGTATGAGTAAGCGCATTGTGAGCAATACAATCCAAAGCATAATTCCTCGTACAGGGGGCTCAAATGTTTGGGCACCCCAGGTAAACATTTGTATTAATGTGCATTAAGATGCCAAGAAAAGATGGTAAAATCTCCAAAAGGCATCAAATGACAAATTAGACATTTGTATAATATGTCAAAAAGTTAGATTTTCTTTTCATCATTTACACTTGGGCAGTACAAGGTATTCACCATGCAGGGTGCCCAAACTTTTGCAGACGTCAGTCTTTTGTTTTCTGTTATTTTGAAAGCATGAATGATGGAAACAAAGTCAATTTTTTTGTGACATATGATACGAATGTCTAATCTGTCATTTGATGCCTTTTGGAGATTTTTCCTTCTTTTCTTGGCTTCTTTATGCACACTACTACAATTTTTTTACCTGGGGTGTCCAAACCTTTGATCACCATTGTATGTGTCCTCATACCTGGCAAATAAAGCTGAGTCGGATTCTGACGTAGTTTCTAAAATACTACATAGTATTATAAGAGAAACTACCCAACAATATAACAGTCTCCAAGTCCGTCTAAAAGGATTAGACCATTAAATACTTAGTTGTTTTGACATAACAGTTTCTAGAATGTGAGGATTTTTCTGCATTGAGTACTTTCATTTAAAAGTACATTTTCCTGATGATACATACTTTTACTCAACACTTCTAATGCAGGACTTTTACTTGTAACGGACGTTTTTTTACGCTGTGTGGTCTTTGTACTTTTGCTGAAGTAAAGGATCTGAATATTTCTTACGCCGACATCAGCTCTCTTAGCTTTTCCTGCATGCACACGCACACAGACACACACACACACACACACCCACCCCAAAACATGGTTGACTTCCAATCACATACCTGACTAGAGGCAGTTCAGAGACAGGCAGCGGCAGAGAGTTGGGATGCAGTACAGTGTCCTTCCACCTGAGACAGAGACAAAGACAGATTAAGAGCCAGTTGCTGAAAGGGATCACGTTTATATTGTGTTTAATCCGTTGCATTTAACTAGGCTTTACCACATCAGGCATTCAAATAAAAGTGACAGTATCCTGAAATATTGGATCCGGAGTACTGCAGTGATTCCACCTTCTGTTAAACACTTTTCTTTATTGCTCTGTAAACTCTGTCTCTTTGATATTTTTCAGTTTGTCTTGTTTTTGTTTTTTTATTATCCTTGCTTGTCAAAATGCAATCAATCAGGGAAAGTGAGGGATGGACTGCAGATGTTTCTGTTCTTCCTTTTAGCGAAGAAGAAAAAAAAAGGCATTTCGATTTGGTGAGGAAATGTGGAATCAACAGGATGAATGTTAAAATGTCAGGCGAGTCTTTCAGCACTTTTTTTGGATCAACACTCTTTAACCGATTGTTCCACCAGATTCTCTGTGGTTTTACCATGTGCCAAGCACTCCAGTGAATGCTAATTTCTTCTCAGCAGGGTATCCCGTGTTGAAAGGTTCCACATTACTGTAAAAGTGTATTATTGCTTGTTTCTTGCAAGTCATGCATGTGTACCATGAAGGATTTATTTCAATTCAATTTTATTTATAGTATCAATTCATAACAAGAGTTATCTCGAGACACTTCACAGATTACAGAGTAGGTCTAGACCACACTCCAGAATTTACAAGGGCCCAACAGTTCTAGTAGTTTCCTCCAGAGCAAGCAACAGTGCGACAGTGGCTGAAAGGATGGAATTGAAAGATCCAATGACCCTCAATCTGAGTCAGTTTGGATATACATTTTATACAATTTTTATATATATATGTATATATATATATATATATATTTCATTTTACCAGGCGGTAGGTTTAAAGTAGAGATGTACCAATACCCATACCAGAATCAGAAAAGCCTTGGATACTGTCTTAAATTCTGGCATTGGTACCGGCAAGTACTGGAGTTTATGCACCGATCCGATACCACGGGATTTAGCCCTGAAGAAAATCTAGGGTAACACTTTACTTGAAGGTAACGACATAACACTGACATGACACTGTCATAACTATGGCATGACTTGTCATAATCGGTATAAACAAGTCATACATGTTTATAATTTCTGTCATTCAGTTGGCTTTAAATTTCTTTGGAGTGTCCTTGTTAAGATAACTACACATTACAAAGGACGACGGTTTTTGGCATGACAAGTTCTCATTGTTTGGGTTGTTTTGATTATGACAACTTGACATTAATCAAAGTGATATTACCAGGAGTTGTCTTGGTCATGACGAGATGACATTAAATCTGTTCGGGATGTCTTTGTAATGTCAACTTGACATTACCCAGAATGACATTACCAGAGGATGTCTTTGACATGACAACTTGACATATTGTCATCCTGTTCAGTGTCAAGTTGTCTTAACAAGGACACTCCATAGAAATTTAATGTCAACTTGTCATGACAAAAACTGAATTACACTTAATGACATAAGTCATAAACGTTCATGACTTGTTTACAATGTTTAGGATACGTTCAAGACAGTGTCATGTCATAGTTATGATAGTGTCATAATGTCAACTGTTATGTCAATACCTCCAAGTAAAGTGTTACCAAATCTAGTTTATTGTTATTCTTTTTCCACTGTGGACTGACTGTCAAACTATTTAATAACATTAACCCTCATGTTGTCCTCGGGTCAAATTGACCCATTTTCCTATATCAATGTTCTTTTTAATTACCCAAAATAACATGATTGATTCCACACAACACTCTTTGGGGTGATTTTGATGGGTAATGTTGGGGCGTCTTATTCAATTTTACAGCATTTGAAAAAATTTGAAGTGGTTTTGAAATAGTATTGAGTAAGACATATCCCAGTCTGTGATTATCCATCAACATAGTTTCCTTTAATTTTAGTCTAAATAATTCATAATTTCTGCTTTTCTAAATCAAACATTTGGTACAATTTCCTATAAAAGGGATTTATTGACCATAAATTCAGAAAACAACTGTAAAATTAAAGTTAATAAGTTAGTGTTATGTCAAAAAAAGTGACAAATATTGGAAAAAAAAGCATCAAAAGTGGTGGGAAAAGAAGACAAACGTGTAAGAAAAAGTTAACATCAATAAAAAGCGTCAACAACATTTTTGATTTTGAAGACAACAGGAGTGTTAAGTTCTGTGGTGTTCATTGTTTGTGTTTGTTCATGTTTCACAAAGAGTTTAACCTGAGCCAGGCCGTACAACAAAGATTGAAATCCTATCACGTGCATACAGGGATCGTAGGATACAGATGTTAAAACATATCAAAATATATAACGCACCAACAGCGGATTGGTACTCAGAAGCGGCTGATGCGCAAGTTCAGGATATTCAGTTACCGCAATTGGTATCGAGAAGCAACAAATGGTATCGGACAATCTTTAGTTTAAAGCCTGCTAAATGATTATGTTGGTTAAATGATTAGGTACCAAAACTACTTAGTTAAGGTCATAAAAGGATCATGGTTTGGGTTGAAATTAGAAATGATTTACCTTGACATTCGTAAAGCAGAGTATAAAACTGGCCCCGGTTGCAGTTGGGTCATGGTCATGTGCTTTGGGTTGGGTATAGACGCTATTTTACTTCCTAACGGTTATGTACGTGACACTATACATGACATTTGTCGCATGTATGTTTAACATTAAAAGTTAAAAATGGCAACATTTATCTTAGTAGCTTAATATTTTATGCCCTTAAAATGTATGCATAAAGCTTTAGGCAGCCCTACCCTTTATTGTAGGCCCATTTTAATATGCAACTTAATTTGATACAGTATGTGCATTAGGGTACCCTGCTCCGTCTCTCTCTCACTTAAGGGGTTCTTTGGCTTAAAAACGTTGACGACCACTGGCATAGGGAGTCAAGACATATCTGCCTGGGTCTGAAATTAAAAAAAAATGAAAGTCTCCACCAATGGTGTGTATTTTGGGCTTCCATTAGATTTGTACATGAGATACACCTGATGGATATGCTAATTTTAGCTCTGGTTGGTGTTATAAAGACATGCTATTGGACTAATAAACGGTTACTATTCTTTGGTAGTCCGGGGTTATCATTGTTATAGGTAGCACCAGCTGATTCTGGGCATTCACGCTTCAGTTTGTCCTATCAGAATTGGCATGAAATTCCATGAGCCAATCACATCATTGCATCCCTTGCTTTAAAGATCAGTTCTCCTCCCTGCCGCTGTTCGCATTTCAGGCAAATCGAGCAACCCTCCTCCACTATATTTACCTTTAGTCCTCATCATCATCATCATCATCATCATCATCATCATCATCATCATCATCATCAACATCATCAACAGCACCCAGGGTTGAACACCCACTCTCATAACATACCGGCCAGTGTCTGGACTCATCAGTGGGATTCTCATGGCTTCTCTACTCCCTTTTTTTTTATTATTTAATTTGCGATGGAGTCCGATCGCCAAAGACTCAATAATAAGACAATTTTACCTTGTGGGTTATGTGATAAAAAAACCTAGTTGCAACTTTCAACGAAGTACGATTGAAATAAGGTTGGTGAGACATGAGGCCAAACAATGAGTTGGAGTTGGAGGATGTTAAAATGCTCTGTAACGCTGGGGGAACTGCATAATCAGGTGAGACTCAGGCTATAAGTGGGTTCATCACTATTACATTACACATCATGACATTCAAGCCATTGGTAATATAAAAATATTGATGAGAGCATCTTTATGGTAACGTGAGTCAATTATCCACAACAGAATAATAAAAAAAACACTTGAAACAAAAGGAAAAATTATGTGAATACATAACAGCTTGGAAAAAAATTCAATATAATTAGCTTTTTTTTGTGTACTAATGATTAAATATGATCCTAAAATAATGAACTATGCTTTAAGTAAAAATGCAAAGTGATTGGGTGCTACTGTATCTACAGAGACTACACAATACCACAGACAATCCATGAGTGTGTGTTGAGTACAGTGTGTGTGTTTGTGTTAGCAAACTACATTTAGGCCATAATTTGTGTCCTACACAAAAGGTTAATCACAGCGTGGACTGGAAAGACAGTTGATGCACCGGAGGACAGTGTGTTCTGTCTGTCTGCCAATGACAGTGACACAAATAACAACGACAGAATTTTAATCCTGTCTCACCACGCTTCCTGCCCTGAGACTTAGCCCGGTTGGGCCATTCCATGCACATTATCAAATGATTGTTTTTTTAATTAGCCTTTTTTGTTTATTTGGGTTATGTGATGCTGTCAGTGTGCCCATTAGCATCACAGGATACCAGTGTTGCAGTACTTGACCACAGACCACTTTTTAAAAGTGTCGTCTCGGAATCAATCGCAATTTTTGTTCTGTCTTGTCACTGTCTTCAAAAATAAGGACTCTGGATTTTACTTCAAGACCAGTCAAGACCACAACTGCAGGGACATCACCAAATTGCCGGTGCAACTTCTCAAAGTTTTGTTCTTATCTCTGTCTCAACTCCTCAATGTCTTGGTTTTGTCTTGGTCTCAACCCCTCTTAGTCTATGTCTTGTCTCAACTCCTCAAAGTCTTGGTCTTGTCTCTGTCTCAACTCCTCAAAGTCTTGGTCTTGTCTCTGTCTCAAAACCTCAAACTATCGTTCTTGTCCCTGTCTCAATTTTCCAACGTCTTGGTCTTGTCTCTGTCTCAACCCCTCGACGTCTTGGTCTTGTCTCTGTCTCAACCCCTCAAAGTCTTGGTCTTGTCTCTGTCTCAACCCCTTAAAGGCTTGGTCTTGTCTCAGCCCGTCAAAGTCTTGGTCTTGTCTCTGTATCAACCCCTCAAAGGCTTAGTCTTGTCTCAACTCCTCAAAGTCTTGGTCTTGTCTCAGCCCGTCAAAGTCTTGGTCTTGTCTCTGTCTCAACCCCTCAAAGTTTTGGTCTTGATTCTTTCTCAACCCCTTAACGTCTTGGTCTTGTCTCTGTCTCAACCCCTTAACGTCTTGGTCTTGTCTCTGTCTCAACCCCTTAATGTCTTGGTCTTGTCTCTGTTCAGTTCTGACCTGCAGCCCTTTGCTGCATGTCATTCTCCTTCTTACTCTCTCCTTTCATGTCTAAAGCGGACCTGTCAGAAATAAAGGCAAAAACCCACCTGTTCACAACAATCCTTGCTAGCACTTACTGTTCTTATGTTTAATTTTTTTCAAGTAAAAAAAGCTCCTTTATAGCTATATAGCTTAGTATTATGTATGTACATAATTCTGATCATATTGATTGTTTTTTGTTTTGGTCTTTTTCTTTGGATTATTGTACATTTTGTCATTTGTCAGCATTGTTATTGTTACTTTTAATATAACCATTGTTATTATTACTATTTTTTAGTTATTTTATCTTTAAAAGCCTCCCATAGATGTTGAAAATTAACATGTGTGCTCAAGCACTTAAGCATTTCAACTGGTTAGTCCAATGTAATTGTGATGTCCATGCCAAATGAAAATCTAATAATAATAATACTTGGATTGAGTGCGCTTATTTTAAGTGGTTTTGGACAATAGTGTCTGCCAAATTAATATAATGCACTGTAATAAGTGGTCCATTGTGAGAATTCTGTGCACAGGTGTATTCAATAAGATAATGTTTCATTAATTGTTACAGAGACAGCTTCCCTCGATGGTTATAAGTAAGGGCTTTGGGATGAACAATTGTATTTTTAAATCCTAAAGAAAGGTTCTGGACTCTAACTCGAGTCGCTAGTCTCTGGACTTGTGACTCAACTTTAACTCGCGCAGTAATGACTTTCACTTGAACTTGAGGGCACGTGAAATAGGACTTGAAAGCTGGATGAAGTTTCTCGAGTCACTATTTCACTAGACCCCAATGAAAATGAAGGGTAGCCCTCAATGGGCCCAGAGTTTTAAATAAAGGTTTGACATTAAATTAACTATTTATTTGACTTGTGACTCGACTCAAACTCTGACTGAAATCGGGAGTCTTCTGCTGGGACTGGGACTTGGACACCAACACTGGGGGCACAAGACTTGACTAGGACTCGACAGTTGATGACTCTACCTCCTACAGTGGAATAGTGACCACTGCTCACATTACACTTACTTTCCTGACCAAAGCAGAGTTTCAGCTGGACCAAACAACTCTCTAACTTTTCTTTTCTCTCTATCTGTCTCTCACCTCACAGCATCAATTCCTAATCCCCCCTCCCCTCCCTCTCTCACACTGTGGCCCTCCTGCAGCTCACATTCCCTGGACTAATCTCCGCCGGTTCAATGTTGTTCAATTAGATTCCAGTTGACATGCATTGGAAGTAGGCACTCCTCCTCGTAATTCAGCCCTCTTTATAGCCAATCTATTTTTTAATAAAGGTTCAGAGGAAAACATTAAAGTATTGATCTTTATTTATCGACCTCGGCCCAAAGCATAGTTAAAGCTGACACAAATCAATCAAAATAAATTTAAAATGATGATAGCACATAGGAGGAGCCTTGGCCGCCTGTTTCGGGGAGTAATTAGGGGGCTAGGCAGAGGGAACCCAAGGCAATAAGAGTAACCGTAACACACACGCACACACACATTCACGCTCACGCACACACACACACACACACACACACACACAAACACAGCAACGGAGCGAAAATGCTGGACTGTTTAGCAAGCTACGGATTAGAAATTTGTTTTGTATTAAATGAGACAACTAAGAGGCAAGGTTAATGAAAGGGCACAGCACTTTGGGGCCAGAGTAATCCACTGAAACCCGCTCATCACTGAATCTTATGTGCAGCCCACACACAAACACACATACACACACCAGATACACACACATACACAACCCCATGAGGCAGCCTCCAGGACATCCTCTGCTTAGCAAAAACAATGGGCATTAATTTTAAAAAGTGAGTGAAAAAGGGCTGCTTGATGGTGTGTGTGTGTGTGTGTGTGTGTCGGTGTCGGTGTGTGTGTGTGTGTGTGTGTGTGTGTGTGTGTGTGTGACAGAGTCAACTAGCGCAAAGTGCACTGTGTACTGATTTTAATCTGCCTGATGATGTCCGCTGAGCAGAGGTGTCACACAGTGCGAAGGTGCACAGAAGGGACATAACTGCGCACTGAGCAAAACAGCAGGGCGTTCCCTTTCTTGCATGAACAGCCTGTCCCCTAGTTTGTGGCAAATCAACTTGCAACTCCAGGCCGGCAAGCCGCCGTCTGAAGTTAGGAAATATTGCGTGATATCAGGTCTCGCAATTTAACGAACTGCTTCCCAAAACCGGCTAACAAGGTAGCAATGATGTTTTTCACACTTTCGTCATGGCTGAGCCGGCAAAAAAGAAGCAGAAAGCTAGGAAAGCATTGTTGGAGGAAGAGAGAAAGAGGAAACGGAAGACTGACCGAGGGAGGAGTTAGACACAAGTAATGACATACATAGGAACTACCAAATGTCTATAACAAAGCTGTAGAGGCCCACCCCCCTACAGCTTTGGAATAGACATAGTGAATATATAGAGAATCTTGCATGCAAAAAGCGAAGAAATGGCAAAAAACAGCATAGCGCCCCTTTAAGTTTGACTCATCAGAGAGAAGTTGACTGAAATGCAGTGTTGATGTAACTGTTCAATCTCCAGGAGCTGACAGATCCATGTGATATGTTCATCCAATCAGGTACAGCCCAACACATTCTCACTCCCATCTCGTAAAATACAGGCAACAGGTGTCTTTGTCGGTGTTATTGACACTAAAAGTCTCCTTTAGCGTCATGTAACAAGCTTCAGCTTCAGCTTGGTCAGGACTATTGGCGTCCCTTTTGTTAAGGGAAATGGTCCCTGGAAATGGTCCCTGGGTGGGCTTACGGTTCCGTGACATGCGGGAAAAACGGGATGGTTAAGGACACACGCAAGACATGAACCCCGCTTTCTTGGGTGAAAGTCCTGTGTTTGATCCATCCACCCTTCCGACCAACCTTCCTATGTGGCAGTTCCCCCTTGCATACTACTCTCTAAACCCCGTCTAGAAGCTACTCCCCCCGGTACACACGCCGAAGGGCGTTTTTTCCATCGCATCAAACGCTGACAGCCACTGTCCGTATTTTACGCGTTTGGATTGAGAACGGGTTGTGCAGCCATCGCGGTTGTAGGAGGATGGAGCTTGTTGTTTTTGCTTGTCAGTGGTCAGTGAAGAGAAACTGATAACTGCTAGTGGCAAGCCCGCCAAGCGTCCAACGCTGGGAAGCGGGGCAAACCCCTCTGTGAAAAACAAGGCATATTTAGCCATGCACCGTAATACTTTATCCCAATGACCAAATCATAATGTTGTCATTGTTCCCTACCATCAAACTAAATTCAATGTAGGGGGTTAATTTTTCTTTAACAGGATTTCCGCAGCGTCATCAAAATTTTAGGCCTTAATCCGCCCATATTATGCTGATTTATAATTGTATTTCATACATTCCTTGTTTCAGTTCAACCTAATTACAACATTTCTTCTTTTGATTTCAACATTGTTTTGTTAGATCGTTTGTTCATTCATTCATTCATTCATACAGTAGGCTAGGCTAGTGTTTTAGGGGGGAACTAGCCAGCTAGCAAACTGCACACGATGGCAGACAATGCTAATACTGTCAACCTGATTTTGGCGAAGCCATCTGAAAGTCTGAGTAGAAACTTACAATAAAAAAGCAGGACGGATCAACACCTAAGATTGATTTAGTGCAAAAGACAGGGCAAAGTAACAGGCCACGCCTCTTGATGAAACCGTCTCACAGATATTATAAATTATATTATTATTAGTAGTATAAATGAATGGACAATTTTTGTGCTGAAGCCCGAAAATGAGCATCCCCTCTTTGAAAGACCAGCAGCCACTACTGATTTCAAACTGGTCTTAATTTTCCTTAGTCAATGAAACGCAGCCTATAATGCTCATTGAAAGGTTTTAGAATGTTGTTTATTTTTTCTGTGGTGTTGTAGTTATTTCTGTCGCTAGTCCAAATCTAATTCTCTGTATTACAACTACAAATGAGACCAATGTGCAACTTGTATTGCAGCCAATCTACACACAAATCCTTTAATGCCAATGAGGACATAAGGGAAGTGTTTCAGTCAATGTTTCAGCACGTTGACATGTGAATTTTTTTTTATGTTGTTATATACCTAGGTCTCAATTTTCATTCATAGTGATCTTAAAAATGTCTTAAAAGGTTTTGAATTTGACTTGGTGAAACCTGTACAATCTCTATTCAAAAGTAGTTTAAAGCCATTATCTGTTTAATTCTCTTACCAACCAGCTCTGGAGCTCTGCAGTGAACCCAGACACCCTGCAGCCCTTCATGACTAACACCGTAACTTGTTTACCTCAAAAGCCTCCATTCATCATGCTACTTTAACTTGGTATCCCTTCCTTTATCCACAAAAAAAAACCTTTCGATGTTCTTTGCCAACAAAACCACCGCCGAGCCAGCCATTTCAGCCTGGGCGAGATATTAATGAGTTTACAAGGACCTTCCCGGTCTAATTATGTCGAGCAACTGCTGTCTCTTACTGGGCCACGGCTCCCGGGGGAGAACACAAATCTACCAGGCAAGCAAAACTCGCCTACTTTTGACAAAACACTCGACATGCAAGGATACAAATAACGCCGGCCATCCTTCATTACCACCGCTGCGATGTTCGCCGCCGAGATTAATATCACCGCCCGACATCGCCACCCCAAATTTAACCTGAAAAATACCTGACTTTGGCATTAAGACAGCAGCTATTAGCGAGGGGGAGGGTTGTCGAGGCACAGAGAGGAAACTCAGCATCCTCCAGGGGAGATTTTCCAAGAGTGTTCCCAATACTGTAAGTACAATTACACTGATTGGATGTGACCTTTGTCTAGACTGAACTATTTCACATGTTCATGAAAGTTTCTCCACTGTGCTGACATTTGAACAGTGACACTGACATCACAAACCAAAAACCACCATCCATCTCTTCACAGAAAAGGTTGGATATGTGGGCCACTGTGTATCTGAATTATTTATTTTTTTAGGTTTTGCATGGTTTTGAGACGGTTCCTCTGTGAGTGATTGGAGATTTCATTTAGATCATTAAGGGTGCTTTCACACCTGCCATTTGTTTGTCCTACTGGTGCTGTTTGTTTTGGCAGGTGAGAACATGGCAAACAAACTCTGGTGCACGCCAAAAGCAGACACAACAAGCGTACTGAGACCGGCTTGAAGAGGTGATCTCAGTACGCCGTCAATCAAACTCTGGAGCGGTTCGTTTGCGGTGATAACATGATCAGACCTCAAACCTATTGATACTCCGAATGTCTGAGCTAATGTCTCCTGTAGTCAGGTAGCTTAGCAATCTGAGCTAATTTATCCTGTAGTCAGGTAGCTTAGCAGTCTCAGCTAATGTCTCTTTTAGTCAAGTAGCTTAGCAGTTTGAGCTATTGTCTCCTGTAGTCAGGTAGCTTAGCAGTCTAAGCTAATGTCTCCTGTAGTCAGGTGTGTTTAGCAGTCTGAGATAATGTCTACTCTTTTGTAGTCAGGTGTGTTTAGCAATCTGCAATGCAGCACAGCAGCAAACTGTAGCAGCGTGCAGTGTTTCTCTTACTACAGAAGTATACTGCGGTTAAGCTCGTTGTCTGTCACTCGCATCTCCGTGGTCAAACCAGCTGCCACTAAAGTTGGAGACCGACACTGGCAGAGCGAAGTCTGAGAGAGAGAGCAAGCATTTACAGTGGTGAGGAAAAACATGCCATAAACCTTGGGTACATATATAATATTTATATATATATATATTTCTAATTCAATCAAAAAAAATGACAACAAAAAATGCATGTAAGTACTAAGAGACAGATTAAAAACTTGTTACTTTAAGTCTTTTTAATGAGATAGGGTAAAAGAATATAGCATATCAACAGCCTTGTCCTTTAATATTGACCAATCTGGGCCTCTATGGCCAGGGGCCCATTCTCTCATTGATACTGACAAAAAATCTTCCTTGCACAAGAAAACTCTGCATGCAGAGCTACGAAAAGCATCTTCTGATCTTCTGACTATTCACATGTTTGACCTGTTTGTCCCCCATCTCTGCATCTTACTTCCATACAGTGATGTTATTGCAGTTGAAATGATGGCCACAGCTATGACAATAAAAGCCCCAAATTCCTAATAAGTGTGTTTGACCATGAGTCATTCCAACTGAGTAAAAGTTCGACCAAAGTTTGAACGGAAGGAACTGAAGTGCCGCAACTTGTTCCACTTTTGCCAACAGTCGACCATCATTGAAATGTAGCTCTGAGGACCAAATGACATCACCTCCATACCTTATGCAAATATCCCGTAGGATCCATTACACAGCAGGAGAGATAAGTGCGTCCAGAACGGAGCAAGGCCCACTCATACTCACAGCTAACCTCTTGTACAGTATATTTTCACTTACATACACACACACACACACACACACACACACACATTCAGTGGGTAGTGCATTAAGCAAACGTTTTCTTTTATACACACACACACACACACACACACACACACACACACACACACACACACACACACTTATCTCTCCCCCTCTAACACAGAAATAAGACACTTGACACTGCAGCGATGGCAGTGACACTGTGCATGGTGGAGGTGATGGAGTATAATGGCCTTTTAAATTTGTATTCACAGAGGAATAGAGATAGAGGAAAACAGAAAGAGAGGTTAGCATTAAGCTAACTCTGACTTCATCTGCACTTATAGGTTGTATTTACATTTAACCAAAGGGTGGCAATGGTTTAAAGTGGGTCCAGCACTTTCAGTTTTCCTTTTATAAGGTGCCATATATTTAGCATTTTAACAGGACACTATATATCTATACTATGGTTATTTTTTCCCGTGTGGCACACCCCGCCGCAGCCTAAACACGCTATCCCCGTTTAAAATGGATGGAAAGGACATGAGTTTTGGCCGAAGCGTAGGACGGTCCCCGCGGTCAGACAGCCCGCGGGGGCCGTCCTACGCCTAAAACACATTTCCTCGTTTCATCGCATGATTTCCTCTCGTCGCTCCCGTGCTGCCTCGGTGGCGTGTGAAAGAGAGGCAAGAGGAGGAGTCAGGGAGGCAATTTGTGTTGCCTTCCCGCCGACCTGCAAATTGTTGGTTTTCTGAGTCCAAATTTCAAATTTGAAATTACTCAAGACCGCTTATGATGTTTCTTTGGCAGAGACGCTGATGGTAACTAAGCAACCAATATGCATCTTCAACCGCGCGAAAGATTAAAAACAATACCGCGAAAATCCGAGCGGTCATAATGACCGTGTATGGCCGAAATAGGTAAAAGTGATTTTATTTTCTGTGCCTAGTGTGTAATGTATATTAAAACTATTTTTAATTAAAATATAGAGCCTTTTAGGAAAAGTCAGGTACCAGCAGGATTGTATTTTTTTATCCAGCAAAGTTATTACATAAATAAATTTCAAAACGGTCAAAATGACCGTCATGGCCGTTCTAGTGTGAAGGGCTAGGGGATGGGGGGGTGGAGTTACATTTTGACCACTGGGAAAAAATTTAAATAATTAATCAGAGGCATGGATATGTAGATCAGAAAGGGGGAAATCCCGAGCATGTGTTGGAATGAGTTGTGCTGTTCCTGGCATAAAAGTGCAGGCATGCTCATTTGTTTGAACCAAGTTATCACAGATGAATTTAATGATGATTTGGTGATGCACTGAAGTTTAAAAAAAAAACAAAAAAAAAACTGCTACACGCAGCACCTTTATCTTTAAACAACATCAACTCTTCCGCCCCCACGACTAGTGATGATAAAAAAGAGGTGGTTGAGAGAGGGGTCAGCGCCGGCCACTCTGTTTTTTTCTTCTTCTCACGCCTCAATAATAGATGTTTTAAAGTTTAAGTGCTGCCAGAGGGCTGCTAGCCCTGCTGTTCATTAAGTCAGCCACCGCCATGGAGCAGCATTTACATCGACAGTGCTCTGTCGGAGCAATTACATCTACTCTAAAGTGCTGGATAACCGGAAGAAGAGAGGAGAGGAGAGGAGAGGAGAGGAGAGGAGAGGAGAGGAGAGGAGAAATGAAAAGAACTCTGGAGAAGCCAGGTTGAAAAATAAGAATAAAGCGGTGGAAGAAGATCTGGATATTCAGATCATGTACTTAAGTGAAAGTACTGATACTATACTGCAAGAACACTCTGTTACGTTAAGAAAAGCAGTCCTGCCTTTAAAAAAGTTACTTGATTAAAAGTATGTAAGTATCATCAGGAAACTGTACTAAGTATTAAAAAAGTACTCAATGCAAAAACATCCTCCCCATGGAGAAAATGGAAACGATCCGAACAGTTCTGAGTGCAATGCTCTAATCATATCAGCTGGACTTGTAGGTCTCTATATAGTTGGGTAGTTTAATTTATAATTAAACATTGTATTTTATGCACAACTTGTGTTTTGTGTGCCACAATCTTAATTTGTAAAGTAACTGAAGCTGTCAGTTTAATGTAGTGGAATAAAAAGTACAGTATTTCACTCTGAAATGTAGCAGAGTAGAAGTAGAAAGTGGCACAAAAAGAAAGAAAGACTCAAGTATAGTACAAGTTCCTCAACATTTGAACTTGAATCAATGTACTTAGTTACATTTCCCCACTGGAGAGACAGAACAGAACAAGCAACTTGTATCATACACACACACACACACACACACACACACACGTAACAACATTAAAGGTGGGATACCAACATGGAAAACGACAGCGGCTACATTCGTTGCCACACAACCCGTTGCTTATGTAGCCCCGACGGGGGAGTCGGGGAGGATATAGCCCTCGGCGACATATGCGTTCCATCATGCCTGTCACAACAACACATTTCATCTGCTAAATACGCTCTACCAGACAGCAAATCCGCCAGAACGCTATGAGCAACTCAAATTTCTTTACAGATGAAGTGAGGTCTTAAAAAGACATCCAGAGGTAGACGGCAGACAATGGCGATAGATAACGGCAGTACGGTTAGGAACACTTCTTTCACTTGTAATCCCTTTTGGTAACTATTTATAAGCTAGGAAACCGGATGCAAAGATCTGTGACTGCACGCAGGAAGGGGGGGGGGGTAAATCTTATGTATCCTTTTAAGTTGCTGTTCCTTTATTGGTATACTAATTTTCTAGGCCAGTGCTTTCCAATTTTATGTTTTGTGTGTGTGTGTGTGTGTGTGTGTGTGTGTGTGTCGAGGGGGAATTGTGAATAAAGCAATGTGGACGTGTGTTATGAGCAGTTCAAGTGATTTTTCCTTCTTGGATGTTTATTTGAGTAAAAGTCAGAAGAAGTCAATGTGATTGCATGTCATGTGGCTTTGATAGTTTTTCTAACCCTAGATGACAAAATAGCACCTTTCACTTTGCGAAGACTTCACCAGTCAATCTGAGTTTTCTGTTGCACGACTAAAACAACATTTAAACGCACACACGTTCCCCCAAAACAAGTTCTTTGGCCAACCGACAACACTCCTACTCAAAAAGAGATATTACAGTATTTCATTTAAGACATTTATTATACATTTTATTCATAATACACTACTTTTGTGAACCTATGACTTTGTCCAACCCATTTCAAGCTCCAAAACAACTCGTCCACATGAGTAAAGG
>NC_045742.1:26935835-26948908 GCF_008692095.1 Etheostoma spectabile
TTCACAAGAGATTGGAGGAATTCTAAAAAAGCTAACAACTTTTCAGCTTAAGTGCCACATTGTTGGTCCTCACTATACAAAAAGCTGAGCTTGTTCTGAACATTTTGATATGAAACACTTGGGTATCAGGTTATATGCAAGGTCAATTTAAGAATATATTTAAAAATCAAGAAAATAGCCTTTGACCTCAGAGGGTTAAGAAACGTTTTGTGGAAATTGCTTACAACATCCTCTGAAACGTTGTGGATATACTAAACAGAACAAAACACGACACAAATGGCCAGACTAGTCTTGGGGGGACTTTCCATTTTCTTCGACGTTCCATTGTTCCGACCTCTCAATAACCCAAAAAACAGCCCACTAGTCCGACCTCCTGAAAAAATAAAACCCTCTGCTCCGACATCCCATTGTTCCGACCATATAGGCTTTTTCTAGGATAGCCGATTGGTCAAGACCTGTACGAATGGGTTATGTAACGGGGAATTTGGGACACTAAACTGTACTCAAACCGTTGCAGAGATTGTGTGAATTAGGCAATATAAACATTTAAATGTTTTATTAAGCTAGACAAAAGTAATTTTGCTTGTTATTGTTGATTCAGATTTTAGATTATGGGAGTTGATCCACAAAAGCCTAGCTATATGGTCGGAACCATGGGATGTCGGAGCAGAGGGTTTACTTTTTCTAAACAAATGGACGTCAAGGGAGTCAGTGGGCGGGATATTGAGAGGTCGGAACAATGGAGGTCGGAGAAATGACAGGGCACCCTAGTCTTGCGTCAACGTAAAAAATACTTTTTGTAAAAATAGCACATTTTATACTGATAAGAGTGCAACAGTTTTATAAAGGTTAAAGCTGTGACTGCGTATGGTGTTTGGGGGGGCGGTGTGTGTTTAGAGATGGAATATCAGCATTATAAAGATAATTTCAGTCAAAATGATAAGAACGCTATATGGCGTTGAGCTTGGTGTTAAAGGAGCTTACAGCTTGGTATCTACTGTGTGCTAGGGAGTAGGGCTGTGCAAACAATCAAATTTTCTTGAATGAAAAGAAGAAATCGCAGAGAACCGCCCCAATACCTAAACATATCAAACCAAATATATATATGCCTATGCATGGTTGGATACCAAAAATCACAGATCAGTTTTTTGGGGATTAGATTATGTTCATTGACTTTGAAAAGTTAAAGAAAATGAATGTTTGTCAGCTTCTTATTGGAGACAGCAGTGGCACTTCATCCAGAAGAATGAAAAACTATTTTTGTTTCGCAACAAACACTACAGTTGATGGAATGTAACTGATGGATGGTCGGGACTTTTTTTAAGAGAAACAGGTTGCTTTATTTTACAGCCCCAAACATTGCATAGCAGCACTGCAAAAACTCATTTGTCCATGTTGTCTCAACTTGGCTGTACGCCTGAACACATTCAAGAAGCCCATTTGGAGATGTTTCTGGCATTAACATAGTACAATGCTTAAGATAACAAAGAAAAAAAATCCTATTTAGTGGGGAGTTTGTCTCCGTGAGCGTGGCGTCATGCTAAAAAAAAAGAACTATTTTCGCCGGGAAACGGCCACCCTATCACAATCTCTGCAGGGGAGCCACATTAGAGGTAATGTCATCCACAGTTTAGCCCTCCGCTCCTCATTCCTCCATCTCTCTCCTAATGAACTCCCACTGAATTACCACTTCACCAGCGCCCCTGCCTTTTTATGATTCTATTTGTTTATCCATCTCTGATTTCCTCTCTCGTCTTTCCCCGCGCCCTGGCCACGCGCCGGCTCTTTAATTTTATTGGCCACTGTTAGCGGGGCGGCGAGTCGAGGCACTTCTTCGCTCGTCACCCCTCCCCTCTCCTCCCCGGCCCAACTCCACGCCGGTCTGTGAGTTTAGCAGATTAGGGTGCTCATCAGTCAGGGGAGAGGACCCCCGCCGCGGCAGGCCGCAGCCAAATCACACAAACATCTCTGGAAGGCATTGTGCCGTAATTGAATGCACAATAATTCCCCCCCATTAATACATCGCTCATAACGCAGCTTACGCATGAAATGTCCACATTATCTGTTGCGTTTTTTTCTGTTAATGTCTTTACTCCTCAACAGTAAATTTAATAGGAAAAGTAAAAGGGAGTGGGTGAACAAGTGCAGAAAAGAATAAAAAATATTGACGCTTTCTCCTTTTTCATGCGTCTTTTCTAAGTATAAAAAGGGACAAATGATCACAACTGGATCCAGCTGTTCCTATGATGGCTGCGCTACGCCAACTGCTAGCTGCCCGGCAGTCATCATCACTGATTAATGTTGCTTCATGTTTTTGTGAATAAATATGTCTTTTTATATATTTTCAAGGCTACATTAAGAGAATAGCAGCTTCTTTTGTCTTCCTCCAAAAACCTGTTGTGATCAACTGCATTATTGGTGCAGGAACCGACAACGTAAACAGCTGCAGGAAAAGAAAAACATCAGCAATACAGCAGACACAATCGCATGAAGACGGGTATGTGCATATTCAGTTCATGACTCCTGTTCCAATCAATCCGTTCTCACTCCCAACTCGTTAAATACGGACGCTTGGCCAGTGCCTCTCATCTTCAGATACAACGCTCAAAGCACCCTTCAGCGTCTGTATGAAATGCTCCGGGGAGAGCGGAAGATGACAGAGTATTAAGAATGGTAGTGAGTAGTATGAAAGCCTGAAATTCTACGTAGGGTGGTTGGTTGGGGTGGTGGATGGGTCAAACGGCGCAGGACTTTGTTGGTGTCCTGTTCTTCTTTTTCTAAATCCAACTGTCCTATTCTTGTGTCGCGTGTCATGGAAACGTCCCTTTTATAAGCATCCACCATGATCTTTCCCTAAACCCAACCGTCCCGGGATTACCGAATGCTTGTGCCATGTGGACGTGCAGACAGTTTTGTTGTTATTGCTTTGAATTCCTTGTGGGGACGGCAGAAACTATGCACAACAGCTTTAAACGTATGTCCTGGCAAAGAGCATCCAAAGTGACGGAAATGATCCCGACCAAGTACTTTTAGATAAAGCGTGTTTAGATATGACGCTAAAGGAGACTTTTGCCGTCAATAACAAAGTCACATCAGCCAAGCGTCCGTATTGACCGCGATAGGAGAGTGAGAATGTGTGATTCAGACACAACTTCCCTTTCAACAATCGGCAAAGATTTTATGCATTGGTAATACAGGTTGCATATAAAATAAGCTGGGAACACTTCTTACAGATAAAAAGACTTGTATTTGGACAGAAGCTGCCCCACCTTCAAGTTGGTGGTCAACAACTCGTTTTGGAAACTGCATCCTGGGGTTTTTGGGAGACATTCATGCTTGTAGTGAGTGCCTAAGAAGAAGAAAATGGAACTTTGAAAAATGTGCTCTTTTAGTGTTATATTCACCTTCAAAATCACAAATATGTTTTGTTACTACACTATTTTTTATGATAACCACTTACGACTTAATGATAATGATGTGGCTTGTTTCAGTTCATATTCACTGATTTGCAGCTAAAACACGATTAGACGCGTTGTCATAAGGGGTGAAATATCTCTGACAGGTTGAGGAAGTATGGGTGGAGTTCCAACCTCTCAAAAACTCAAAATACTCCCTTTGTCCTACAGCCCACTAGTCCGACATCCCTTTGTTTCGAAAAAGTAAACCCTCTGCTCTGGGAAATCTGAATCGACAATAACAAGTAAAATTACTTTTCTCAAATTTATTAAAACATTTAAATGTTTATCTGGCCTAATCCACACAATCTCTGCAACGGTTTGCATGCAGTTTCGTCCAGGTCCTATCCCCTGACCAATCGGCTATCCTAACCTTAACCACTCAAGGTAAATGCCTAACCCCAACCAGTCTGCTCTCTTATCCCATATGAAAAGCCTACGTGGTCGTAACAATGGGATGTCGGAGCAGAGGGTTTCTTTTTCGAAACCAAGGGATGTCGGACTTGTAGGCTGTGAGGCCAAAGGAAATTCTTTGGGGAAAAAATGGGCAGTCCCTATATGTGCATCTATCAAAAAATCTACTACTTTACATTGTTAAGAGTAATTATACCCATAACATGATACATAGAACAATTTTTGTAAATTAAGACATTGACATTATTTTGACTTCTACATTTCCTAATATAGTGACCCCTAATACTACATTGTGTAAAGCAATGTGTAACTCAGGCAAGTAGCATGAGGGTTTGCAGGACGATGCAATAAATCAAATCAAATAAAACAGCAAAGAGGTAAATGCCTGTAACTATGAGATAGAACTTGGTACTCAACACCCTACCCCAAAAGCACATATTTGTCCTCTTACCTGTAGGCCTACTGCTGTTTATTAATCTAAATTATTTTGGTGTGAGTTGGCCAGTGTTTGGAGATATCCGCCGTAGATGTGTCTGCCTTCTCTCTAATAGAATGCCACTATATATGGCATTTGGCTTGTGGTGTTCAAACAACAAAACATTTAAAAAAACACCAATGTCTCTCAGACTCGGTTTCACTGGACTACTTCTGCCAAACGAAGAAAGGTGGACGAGAGGCATGTGACAGCTGAAGCGTTAGTTAGCTCAGTGAGCTAGCAGTATCGGTGTGCTTCCGTCTGCATTGAGTTTTACAAATGTTGTTTTTGTTTTTTTAGCAACACAAGCCGAGTGCCATTCAGTTCCATTCTACTGGAGAGAAGGCAGACATCTTTCCAATGCCAAATTACACCAAAACAATCAAGATTGATAAATAGCAGTGCAGGTTAGAGAAAAAAATGTATAGGCTATTTTTGATGTTGGGTGAACTGTCCCTTTATTGGGAACAAGGCAAGAGAAAATAATTTCATCTACAAAAGTTCCACTCAAAGAGTTGGTTAAAGAGTTATTTTAAAAGTGAAATGTTTTTTGTTTTGTTGTACCGTACTATTTTTCCCATGAAGCATGCCACAACTGACTGGATAATAACTTTGTCTAACCCATGAAGCACCCAAGGATCTGAGTTTGCAGAAGGCCCCTCTGTATTATCTGCACTATTGTTTTGCTCTGCTGCGTGGCCAACTTAGTTATTGTGCCAAGTTATCTGCAGTCTCCATGCTTTAACGTTTTCATAACCACATACACGCCAGTGAACTGAACTCTCACAGTTGCTTGATCCCATAAATGTTGCCATGGTTTTGCAGCCTAGCGACCTGCATATGTGTATGTGTGTGTGTATGTGTGTGAATGTTTTACACTCACACGTACTCACCTTTAATTCTTTCCCTTCAGCCGCCTGCAAACACTCAGGGATGAGTGCTTGACGTGCTGGCCATACAATAGGCATATTAACTCATGCAGTGACTGCTGCTTGGTGTGCTTGTGTGTACACACTGTTAGCATGTGTGTGGAAAGACAAATATAAAAAGGGTAACACAGGGAGGAGGTAGTTGAAAAAGCGATAAAGTGGACAAACTTGACGATATATTGTAAATTCATCGTCATCTTGGGGGATCAAGGCATTTAAAAAAATGGATTTCATAAGGGCCATAGCCAGGATTTAAAAAAAACAAACAACAACTTAGAGCTGTAGCCCAGACTCTCCCAACTTCTTAATATTGGTACCATTTGTTTCCACCAGACTGCATTTCCTGTTAGCATTTTACGGCTTTTAATTCGGTCGAATCGAACCATGGAGCATGTATCCTTTTGGGGTGTAAAAGTAAAATTGAGAAAAAGATCACACTCAGATGCCGAAACAACCAAAAGAACTCTCCGCCCCACTATGGTACAGTCCATTTGTGGTGATCTGACCCATCTACCAGGTGTGCTTCCAAAGTGTGAGCAAAACGGCTCCTGTAGTAAGGTGGGCTTTGCATGCAAACTCTAGCAGCTTGCGTTGTTTCTCTCACAGAAAAAGACTGGGGTTTGAGCTTGTCACCCATCACTCGCATATCCACGTTCAAACTGCAGAATTCCGAGACAGACGCTGGCAGAGCAGGGCAAAATCTCGGTGGGCTGAGCAGACGTTATGACAAAGGAGCTTATTTGACCATGGAGATGTGACAAATACGAACTAGCTGAGAACACAGACCTTCTTTCTGCCCCATACACATCAGATCAACAAGTGCTGGTAATGATGCATTTTGGTATACTTGGATTTTTCTCTGTGTGAAACTAAACCAAACCAAAAGAAAACCCTCCAAGTTTGGACACTCAACAACTTATTCAGACCGAAACAAACAAACTATAGATGTGAAAATGCCCTCAGCCTTTTTTTAGCTCATTATTCTGGTTTTCCTGGCCGATAAAACTTGTTTCCCGGAGTGAAAAGGTTCGGAAAAACCCACTGAACACTACACTTCCAACACAACCAGATAGACATATGTACCAGCTTGCTGGTGAACACAGTGGAGAATGTAGAGCCAGAAATCATTCTAAGAAAGAGGTGGAGACCAAAACAGAGATTAAAGGAGTGAAGAATATACTTGCAATGGGCAGTGGTGAAAAAAAAGCCAACATGATCCCCAGGATGTCTATCCACACAGCTCCAAACACATCTGACAGTAGGAATTAGTGGTTTAGTGTCATTGCCAGTACTACCTCGACAGCGCGGCTCTGGTTTATTGGCATTTCTTTAAACCAATCACAGTCCTCTCGGGCGATGCTAAGTGCTCTACAGAGCAAAGGCGCCTCCGCAAAATAGCCTCAGAAAGAAACTTGTTTTGGTGGAACATATGTTCAAAAGTGGTTTTAGTTGTGCAACAGAAAACTCTGATTGGACAGATAGTCTAGCTAGCTGTCTGGATTTACCCTGCAGAGATCTGAGGACCAGGTAACCATAGTCCTCAGAAATCCACCGGAGGTTAGAACGCCAATAGACAGGTAACGGACGTCCGGCCTAAATGAGTGAAGTCCGGAAGTGGAACATCGTGGATACAGACTAGTGAAGGTTTAATAATGGTCCAACAAAGTAAAATGACATAAAAGAGAACAAAAATAAAATGAAATTATTCTCAGTATCTACAGTTGCTTGAATCAATGAATGCTTTCTTTTGAACATGTAAAAAATAAGAAGAACATAAAACAAATTTTATTTTAACATGTCCAAAAAGGAATAGGAAGAAGCAGATTATTTCCCCTTTTCCACCGCTATATAATAATCATCATAAATCATCAATCATCGGTCGTAATGTAAGTGAAGTTTGATAATATAGGTGTGTGTGTGTGTGTGTGTTTGTGTATTTATTATTTCCCTTCGGTGTGTGTATGATTCATCAGTGTGCGTTTGTGTATTTGCATGCACATGTTTGAACGTGTTTGTTTACCTCTGTGTTGTGTTTGTGTGTGTGTGTGCGTTTGTGTGTGTGTGTGTGTGTGTGTGTGTGTGTGTGTGTGCCTATATGTGGCACACGTGTGTGCGTGGCCATGCTCAGGGAAGCGCACCGCCCCGCGGATGACACTCAGAATGCATTATAACCATTAATGAAAAAGTTAATGGGGCATTTTCTTACATATCAATTTACATTTGGACTATTTGGGCTCACAAATGATGCCTGTGCGGTCGCGGCCAACGCCACTCGGCACGGAAAACAGAGAGGTCTAATGTGTTTTCGTGGACATCAAAATGTTGTGAATAATGACGCGTCCACTGAATGCAAATCAGATGACACTTGATAGGCCATGATCAACAGTGCCTGCATGGAAACTTTCACCAACAGACACAATGGAAGACGGAGGGGGGGCACAGAGAGAGCTGCAATAAACAGGACAAAAAAAGCAGGACCTGCTGTCTTACACCAATGAGTTATTATGTACAGCTGCATTCATTTTCTTGCATAAATTGTGCGTCAACATAGTATGCAAAACATACTGTTTGGTACAGAAAGCCTTTATCATAAACCAGAAGTAATAAATTTGCAAAGCACAAAACGCATGCACAAACACACACACACACACACACTCCCCGTGAGTTTTATGTAAGAAACAGCTTAACATAATGCCCCCTAATGCATCATTTTTCTGTGTGGGAACAGTGTGTAGCGCTGCCATGTTTTCACCTCTTTGTGAGGATATACAGCACAGGAATTGGCCTTAATGGGCGGGAATGTCAAATTAGGAGCCATTTTTCCTGGGGCATGGAGACAGTGCACACGCATATGCACATGCAACACGTCACTCTCCCGCGGCGCATGGTCAGGTGCCTTTGCTGTTGTTACTGATGCAAAACGTCTTCATTAGCGTCTAGCCCTTTGGCGTCATTTTTAGACGCGATTTGGTCGGGACTCTCGGCGTCACTTTCTGACGCTCTGGGTCGGGACGTACTGTACGTTTGACTGACACACGGCACAAGAACAGGACTGTTAGGTTTAGGAAAAGATTGTGGGTGGGGTTGCAAAATGTACGTTTCAGTGACACGCGAGACAAGAACAGGACACAGTCTCTTGGGTAAAAGTCCTGTGTTATTTGACCCGTCCACCTACTGTACGTTGATTTTCAGTCTTTCATGTAGGGATGCACTGAATCCAGGTTTTTGGGGTTTGGCCGAATACTGAATCCATTGGTTAAGATTCTGCCGAATACCTCATCCTCCTCCCATCCTCAATCCTTTAACATAGTAAACCCATTAATAAGTTATACAACGTCTGGTTAATACAAGTTAGCTGTCACTGGCCTTCCTTTGCCGTACCTGAAGTTTCTGCGTTTTGGCTGCTGTCTAGATTCTTTCATGCCCAACTTGTATTCTTTCAGATGTTTCATATGCAAATGTTGTAACCGTGGCGATGTTGTGTATTGTTTAGGGTCCTCGCCACCACGAGACAAATCGGCATTGCAAATTGAACACGTAGCTTGACTTAAATCGCCTTCTTTTGAATGAAAGTACTGCCAGACAACACTTTTTCTGCTCACGAATTCCATTTTCACTTTCTCACAGCTTACTGCATTGAATGGAAACACCTTATCGTAATCAATGGGCAACGTAGTGAAAGCATAGGGTTTGGTGGAAAAATATTCTAAGGTTCGGCAAAAACCGAATCCTGTCAAGAATCACAATATTAGGCCGAATCCAAAGCTGGATCCTGTATTCTAAAACATGCTTTCATACTAATCAATACTGCTGCTCTGACCGGTGCGTCCCATATAGACACTAAAGGGTGACTTTTGCGTCAGTATTGGATGTGTTGGGGAGTAAAAACGGGTTGGCACACACACAAACACAAAGGTGGAATTCTTCAATCAGATTCAGTCTGTGAGTAAACACAGTCATTGCTTTAAAAAGTCCCAAGAAAGTCTCAACTCAGTCAGAGTCAAGTCCGCAGTCAGGACACGTGAGTCCTAAAGTTAGTTTTTTTAAGTCCCAAACTAATGTAACTTGGAGACATGAATCCAAGTTATTTTAGTGTTTTTGCTGAGTTTGTAAGTAGGGAGGAGTCATTTCAAAGTCACTGTATGAATAAGTCCTGCAGAAAACATTTGAGTTTATTCAAGTTTGAAGTAAAAAATCATTTGAAATTGTTTTTTGCCAAAACCAAAATTAGTGACATATTTGCACATTAAGCAGAAGTATGGCAATGACTTGCTGGGTACATACCATGTATCTGGAATCTTTAGTTGCACAGCTGACAGTTGGTTTTCTTCCTTTGGCTGTTGCGGTCGGCAGATTAGAAAATATTTAGGAGAAAAACAGAATGTGTGCGCTCAGAGATTTGAGAGAAGTGGAAAATGAGTCCCATTTTCTTTTGTATTGTATCTTGTACGATGATTTAAGAATGTCAGTATTACATGGAATGTCCATTTGTATCCACTGATTCGCTTTGCTTGTAGACGCTAAGGCCTAAAAGTCGGATCGTGACACATGGTGCAAAGAAATCGAGAATGTGACAAACTGGGAGCAGATATCTCCTTTTTTCAACGTTTCAGAGGTGTGTATGTTGACTAAATTGTCAAACGGCTTTGAGGAATGCCACCTATTATACTTCTCATATCTCTATTCTCATTTCCATTAATTCATATTGCTACTTATTCCTCCGAAATGGGTATCGCACTTGATACTTTACATAAACAATTGCAAAATGAAAAGCCACCCTGCAGTTTCCCCTTTTCCTCTGATCGCTCCCCTCCCTTTCTCTCCTTCCAGTCTTACTCTCATTATGCCATTCCTTCACTGTCTGCATCCCCCCCCAACGCCCCCCCCCCAACCCCACCGCCGTTACTGGCGAGTGGGCCAGAGCAATGGGCAATAACCCAGCGTGCCGCTTTTCGACTTAACGCTACCTGCTACGCTAATATCATTAATCAATAGAGCCCAGATTGTCTTTGCTGCGATTCGAAGGATCCAAGGGTCCCAGCGGTGCACAGGTACTGCTTTTCTTTTCTTTTTTTCCCCCCCTCCCTTCTTCTCGCTCTCTTCCTTCGCCGCAAAAAAATAAATAAGCTCATTTGCGAAGGCCCCCAAGATGGCCGACTTAATGACGGCCACAGAAGTTTTTCCAACAAATTTCATGGGGCATGATCCTAAGATAATAGCTTTTCAGCCCCAATGACAATCCAATTACCGTGCCAATCAAAGCCCACGGCATGCTGTCTAATTATGATCAAATCTGGCTGTCAGCTCAAATACTAAAACAGCAGCTTTAAGTCCAACAAATCACAGTTTGGAGACGGAGCCCAGTTTGTTCATCCATGATCGGGGGAAAGTAGGGTTTAACTTTCTGTTTGATAAAAAAAAAAGATTGTCTTGTTTTTTTTGTGAGTGCATTAATGTGATGTTTGACACAGCAGCACTCTCAATAATGATCTTGGATAACATTTTTAATAGACTTCATAATTCATTCATCTCACGTGAGGTATAGTAGTATTTCATTTTTTTTTGGAAACGGAAATGGAAAAGACGGATGTCTGTAAACTTACCGAGATATCTGCCACACACCCATGCACATGATGAATGCGTGACATGCAAAAATAGACACAGAAGACCTAACGGTCGCTCACACTTGCTAACAAACATAAAGGCGGCATCAATAACACAAATGATTAAACATTCATGGCCTTTTCAGCGGAACATCTGCCGTGTATGGGTCTCTAGCCTCGGGGACTGGGCGAATCAGGATTTCAAGAAAGCAATAAGATGGGGGGGGGGGGGGGGGGGGGGGGGGGGGGGGCAGCGGGAGATTTACACACACATTCACTCACACACAAACAGGATTGTGTGCATGTGTGTGTAGACAGCCACACAGAGTAAATACAAGACAACGTGGACCGACGCTCAGCTTTTACACTGCACGCTGGAAAAGACAACGATGTGAACAACACACAGACACACAAAAAAACACTGCGTGCTTACCTTGAGGAAAAGCTCACAGGAAGATGAACTGCTCAGCTGACATTTTTAGATTTCTTCTCTTAACTTTCAAATGATTAGAAAGCATTTCTCTGATCTGATCTGTAGCATTTCATGTGATATAGGCTAAACACGATGAAAGGAAATTCAGACGAAACATATTTTGTTTAGTACATGAACGGCTCGTTTGGCCCGAGCAACATAACAATCAGACATGGCAATGCAACTTTTTAACCCTTTATCACAATGTTAGATGAGACTCATGTGCATCACACACTCACACACATCTTAGAAACATTGATTCATTCCCCTATTCAAATTGCAACTCAATACACATCTGTTTAAAACTGCTCATTCCACTTGCTCTGCTTCCTTCTGTTGTTTTTAATATTGTTGTATTCCTTATTTTATTTTTTCTGCTTTTAATATCATATGTATCCATGTACAGTGTCCTTGAGTGCTGAGAAAGGCGCCTTAAATGTATTATTATCAATTATTATTATTATTATTATTATTATTATTATTGTTATTATTGTTATTATTGTTATTATTATCACAATACTGCAATTGGCAGATAAAAAAGTGCAACTTGCACAAACATAAGATTTACTGCCCTTTTTATAAATACTATTTAAGTCGTTTTTATTACCACATTGTAGACACATCTGTACACATCTGTACATTGCTTTCCTTCATGTTTTTCATCTTAATTCTTTGTATATTGTATCCTATTTCTTATGTCTTGCGTAGAGGTTTGTGCCTCGACGCAGAGGTCTTCCCCTCCCTCTCTCTCTCTCTCTCTCTCTCTTCCCTTTCTCACCTAGCCGTCCTGCCCATTAAAGGCAGAAAAGCCGAAAAATAAATAACATAAAAATAAATGTTTTTAAGTGTTCTTCTGTTAACTAAAAAAAAGAGAGTTTTTTTTTCAGTGGTTCATATTAGGGGACATTTACATGAGAAAAGCAGCGCGGCCACTTACATAAACTGAGAACTAATGTACAGTATAAAATCCCAACAACACTACATCTATTTATTGGGCTCATGAAGAAACATAAACATAGCTTATAAGCGTGTAAAATTGCACTGAGGTTCCGATCACTGTGCGAGTTCTGCGGGAATTTACGTTCTGGGCATTCAAAAACAGGAGACTGCAGGTGTAATATGCTTTTTCCTGCGACCAGTGGCTGCAGGTATCTACCTAAAAAAAAACTTTACACATTACAGACAATTAGCAGAGATGTTGAGATGTTGATGTTTTAGATGCACATCATTTTTACTTTTTTTAAAGTCAGGTTTGACTTTTTTATAATTTTTATTTTTATGTGCATCTAAAACCTGCATAACATGAAAATGTACGAACAGCATATAGTCCTATCAAAGTGAACGCAGCAAAAGGACATGTTTAATTATATTAAGCATGTGATCTATTGATGACAAAGAAAGAAAAGACCACAGCGATGAATTTAGCGGGCTCACATTTTGACTATGTTGCCTCACTCACATAGAAGAACTCTTAACATGATGAAACAAATTGTCCAAATACCAAGAGGGGTGTTTTCTTAATTCTTTTATGTGAACATTACTCCAACCGCTCCAATGTTGTGTTTCTGCTCTCCGGACTCAGATTTTAAAGAGTACATGTTATACTCATTTGCAGTTTCCTAATTGTATTTGGAGGTTGCACCAGAACAGGTTTACATGGTTTCCTTTTCAAAAAGCACCATATATTTGTTGAACTGTACATTGCTGCAGCTCCTCTTTTCCCCC
>NC_045742.1:26948918-26952708 GCF_008692095.1 Etheostoma spectabile
GCTCTCTGTTTTAGCTACAAAGTGAGGCATCTCACTTCATTTTTTCATTCACTTTGTTGGGAGTTGCACATGCGCAGTAAGGACTACTAGCCAGTCAGAAGCAGAGTATGAGGGGGTGCCATGACAGTACCTAGGTAAGGACTACTAGCCAGTCAGAAACAGAGTATGAGGGCGTTCCCTGACAGTAGCTAGGTAAGGACTACTAGCCAGTCAGAAGCAGAGTATGAGGGCGTTCCCTGACAGTACCTAGGTAAGGACTACTAGCCAGTCAGAAGCAGAGTATGAGGGCGTTCCCTGACAGTACCTAGGTAAGGACTACTAGCCAGTCAAAAGCACAGTGTGAGGGCGTGCCCTGACAGTACCTAGGTAAGGACTACTAGCCAGTCAGAAGCAGAGTATGAGGGCGTGCCATGCTAGCAGCTAGGTGAGCATTAGAACGTGTGTTACAAAGTGATGCACGTTTGTCTCTGAAGTAAAGGCTGGACTACAATAGAGCTGTTTGGAGCAGTTTGTGATCAGTGTTTTCTGTTGGAGATGGTCCCTTTGGGGGGGGGACTTTGGTCTTTTTCACTTTGGAAACCCATTACATGCACACAAAAAAAGATATATAACACAGTATCTAATAAAGGGGAAAGCCAAAAAGCATAATATGGGCACTTTAATGCTACTGACCGCACGTCAAAATGCTACCAGGATAACACACTGAAACACACCGGAACACCAACTCTGGTTGTTGTTTGCGTTATCTGAAACTACAAAAAAATCCCTTCAGTAGTGTAGCAACTCTTCCAAAATGAGAAAAGCACCATTTTGCGTTTGAGTTGAGGTTATTCAAGCTGCTCAGAATGGTAATTAAAAGAATGTCATGATGTTTTTTTGACTAGTTTGTTTTTGAAGGGGAGTAGGGAAAGTCAACAAAATAAAATGCATGCTGTCTGGTTCTAAGCTTCATCGCAGTAAAAACTCTTTGGAGCGACAAAAAAAAGCCACAGCGATCTGAAAAAGAGGTTTCAAGGATCCAACATGGCTCCCTTAAATTGCACTCGTCACACAAGTGACGTCACTACAGTATGGAGGTCATACTTTTGAGTAACAGTTCAGCACAGCAAACTCCAATCCCATTGACTGCATTGTAGTTGTGCTGCACCTTGTAAATGAGCAAGGCCGCTCTCTCTCTCTCTCTCTGCACACGCACACACACGCATGTACACACACACACACACACACACACACACACACACACGCACGCACATACGTGTCAACATTACCAAAAGTGGACCGCCAACCAAGTGTGGACCTCTGCTTCTTGTCATTCTAAATAGACAAAAATAGAATAGAACTTTTACTTTCAAGGTCAAAGTTATACATGTTTTAGAAAGAAAGTTTCATTGTCTTTTTTATTTATTTCTATTTTTCTTATTCTTATTCTTATGTTTTCTGTGTTATTTTATTTTTTGTCTTTGTAATTTGACTCGATGACATTATGAAGGAGGGTCGTTCCTCAGTGATCTCTTGAGCCTGACTAAAGCTTGAATGAAAAAAATTGCCTTTTTCTTTAATATTACTACAAATAACCTTTTAATTTCATTATTAAGTTAAAAGTATTAAGTTACTAAGAGGGTAATTGCATCCTTGAGCGATGTCAACAACCACACACACACACACACACACACACACACACACACGCTATCCTTTCCTGAGTTAGAGGCACCCAGCGTCACTGAAACAGTCCTGTGAATTATTTCAATTCATAAAGTTGCTCATGTCCAGATTTCATTAGCAGCACATTAGCTGCAGTTTTATGCTTTATGTTTATTACAGGCCTGACATGATCTATAAATAACAAGTTAAGCGGGTGCCGACACTGGGGACGGCTCTGTAATGCTAAAGGGATCTATCATTACAGCTGACAATTGCTAATAGCCAGCCCTCCGGGTCAATCACTACAAATTACAGCGGCTCAATTGCATGCCATCATTCCTGGGCATCCAGCATGTGAGGTGTATGGCAGGAGGCCCTGAGATAACCACACAGAGAGGGTTGGAGAAGTGAGGCAAAACGTCACTCACATGTGTGATCAGTTCAAGACACTGCAAGATAATGCCTTCAAAATAGCACTTTAGGAGGAGAAATCTAACTGGGAAAGCAAGGAATGAATTTGTTTCCATTCATGCTGTCAAACGCATCCCTCCATCCATTTTTGGTGTGTTATCTTCTGTTTGAGTCCATTTTTAACAACACACTGAAAGTAGATGTGGAGTTAATGGCTGAACACTTCTACTCAAATTTCCATTTAGTTTTTAACTTCAAACCAGTTTAACATCTCCTCAGAACAGTTCAATAGTTAGTTAGTTTTATTTACAGTATCAAATCATAACAAGAGTTATCTGGAGACACTTTACAGATAGAGTAGGTCTAGAACACAGTCTATAATTTACAAGCACCCAACAATTCTAGTAATTCCCACAATAGTAAGTCTTTAGTGCAAGGAAAAACTCCTCGGCCAGACCCAGGCTCTTGGTAGGCGGTGTCTGACGGGGCTGGTTGGGGTTGTAATGAAAAGTGGCAATAACAGTCACAATAAAAGATAATGGAACAGTAACTAGAAATAATAGATTGCAGTAGTTTGTGGCATAGCAGGGCACTGCAAGGCGTTACAGGGCACAGCAGGGCGTAGCAGGGCACCGCAGGACGTGTAGCAGGACCACGGCGACAGCTGCAACCCTGATTTTGGTACCCCCCTATTCCAAGAGACATTGACCAAAAAGAACTTAAGGACTCCAGGGAAAACCTCCCCAGAGCTAGGTTAGTGACAGGCATTTCTGAAGTGATGTGTTAGACGTCTAACTAGGATGAGATGTTGGCAGATTACAGCCAGAATGTAATCTGCAGTCCTTTCATGACTACGGCAGCCAATCACAGATCGTATCTGTCGAGCAGGAACCTCATTTCTCCAAATTTACTGATTTAATTTTAGAACTCAATTCTTTTGGTTACCCTTTAAGTCTGTGGGTTTTACACAACATAACACAATGTATCACTCCACACTGACTCTTCTAATGATCAACCAAACTTTCCATTTCACAATTGGCATAGAGAGCTATGGTGCGCTAGCCTGAAAATCCAGAAATCTGAAAGCTTAAGGGTCTAGCTAGGATATTATATTCATATGATGAAAATGGCCCAACTCGAGGGGCGGCACCAATTATGCATTTGTAAATACCACCGCACACAATTGGATAACACTACGACCAAGGCAACAGCCCCACCCTCCATCTTGCCCCCCCCTCTCTCCTCCTCAAAAGCTACAGACTTAGAAATTGCACATACTAAGGAAAACTCATTGTGGGACTGGCTCTAGTGGCTGTGATTCTGCACAAGGTGAATTTTGAAGGAAAAGAGACTTCAGATGCAGTACTAGGGGACCACTAAGGTCTATATAAAAGAGACTTCAGATACAGTATTAAGGGATCACTAAGGTCTATATAAAAGAGACTTCAGATACAGTATTAGGGGACCACTGAGGTCTATATAAAAGAGACTTCAGATACAGTATTCGGGGACCACTAAGGTCTATATAAAAGAGACTTCAGATACAGTTTTAGAGGACCACTAAGATCTATATAAAAGAGACTTCAGATACAGTATTAGGGGACCACTAAGGTCTATATAAAAGAGACTTCAGATACAGTATTAGGGGACCACTAAGATCTATATAAAAGAGACTCCAGATACAGTATTAGGGAACCACTAAGATCTATATAAAAGAGACTTCAGATACAGTAGTAGG
>NC_045742.1:26952718-26953602 GCF_008692095.1 Etheostoma spectabile
ACTAAGGTCTATATAAAAGAGACTTCAGATACAGTATTCGGGGACCTGAAGTTCTGTATAAAAGCATCCAAAGAGCAACGTGTCATGGGACCTTTAAATGTCACGTGGGCCCAAGGGTGACCGGTCGGCTGTAATTTATTGAGATATTATATAAATTGGTTAGCATCAGTTTTCATTTGATATAGTACAAATCTTTTCATAATAATTTGTTGAAGCATTGAATCAAAAGTCCATTGCTTTTGTTAGCGGCTCATACTTGTGGCTAACATTAAAATCTTGATAGACCAATGCTATGAATGACTCTGAAACTATTGTCAGAGCTGCTAAACTCTGTGTAGGAAGCTGCAATATTAAACCGCCCATTTAGTTATATATATATATATATACAGTTTCACATTCCAGTGGAATTTTACCTCTTTCTGAATAAGGAAAACATGAAATAACTTGTACCACTGCGTTACCATCCTCGCACACATTGTGTTTTAAACTTGTTTTTATACCACATATTAGCTTAAATGTCTCATTGGATATTTTTACAATGTTCCCTGGGATGAAATAATTGAAACATAAACAACCAAATCCTCCATTCAGCAGCGTTTGCCTACCAATTCATGGTAATTTTATGCCGTGCTTATAATAAATGATATTTATCATTACATTCTGATACCATAAAGCAGCCAAATGTCATGGATTGGGAATGTCACATAAATCACTCTTCTATATTTTGACACATGATGTGTATAATGTGCAGATTATGTGCTTTCCAATTTAGCTGCCTCTGTGTCTCTGCCATCCGACTGAACAAACACCTTTAATAAAGTCACAATCACAAAGCAAAGAGGGCCAAATCTCCTCCCACACACACACACACACACACACACACA
>NC_045742.1:26953612-26971798 GCF_008692095.1 Etheostoma spectabile
CACACACACATACACACACACACACATATATAAACATTATTAAATACAAAGCCACACATGTACACACACAGTCACCAGTGCTATTGTCAGTGAAGCTTATAAATAGTATATAGTCACATATAGAGTTAGCTCATGTGTGAAGATGAGTAATCATTGGCCCAACAAACAGGCATGCACACCTTTCACACGCATACACACGGTAACGATAGGCTTGCATTGATGTGATTAGCGCTGCATGGCGAAAAAATGTGGCCAAGAATCAGCAGCTTCAAACAGATTCACCTCTCTGTCTCCTGCCAAAGACCTGCGCTAAAAATGAAACGCTAGTAGAAGTAGAACAGCCGTAAAGGCTGGCATCAGAGCCAAAGGGGCCAGTGTTTAACAAAGTATGTAAGTACGGCAAACTTGACTGCGTCATGACATTGAATGTAATGTTGCTGGGCAACTCGCAGGGAACACGGGTGGCCTGCCTGTCCCCTGAACACACTGTAAAAAAAAACATCTCCTCACTATCTGCTAGCTGCCTGTCCCCTGAACACACTGTAAAAACATCTCCTCACTATCTGCTAGCTGCCTGTCCCCAGAACACACTGTAAAAAACACGGTCTCTGTAGACAAACGCCAATGAAAATAAACTGTGCCCACCACGAAGCCTACACAAACTTTAAAATTAAAAATTTAAGAAGATATGTAAAAATCGACCCTTAGACCTCAGAGGTTTGAGGCATTTCAGATGAAATTATATGGACATTTACCATGTCTCAGTGTATGATAATACCACCAAAGCAGCATTGGTGTCTGGTGTTTCTCCACTGCATCTACCATTACAATTACATGGTCTAGTATTGCATTATCTCTTGATTGTTGTGAATAAGGTGGGATGAGATGTTGCTCTGTTACTTCCAACACTACCTGCTAAATTGCTCGTGAGAGTATCAATAAAACTGAACTGACTCCAATTGTATTGTATTTGGTAGTATGGGATAATAGCTTTACTGGCGAGCAGAGAATTCTCTCAACAACAACAAGCACCTCAATTCATTCCGCTCCACTCTTTGCCGTGATTGTCTGAGGGATCCACCGGGGAATACAGGGCTCCTCTTTCATATACTTCTCAATATTTCACACTAACGTCCATATGCCTCCGTTTAACGAGATCTTCCCTCTCGCTTTGATAGAAAAAAAACAACGAAGTTGATGTAATTAAATATGCATTAAGGCATGGTTGAATATGTCGCTGATTAAAAGAGCAACCAAGTTTCATTTTTCCCTGTAAAATAATTTCATCTCTTTTTCAGAAAGTTTTAGAGTCACTTTCTTCCCAGCCTGTAGTAGTGTGCCAGTGCTTCTGATGGGATTTTTTGCACATGTATGAGCATACACATGAACGCCAAACTAAGCGGTCGGCAGTAACCCTTTTCACACAGGCGATGAAGGTGTTACCTTGATCTAACCAATCTATATTAAAGGATAACTACCATTGTATTCGACCTGGACACGGTTTTCATATGTTTTTGTGTGTTAAGGGACTAATAGGAGCCAGTATAAAGCGGGAACGCTGTAACCAACAGCCACAGACCAGGCTGCGATGTAACCCTATAGGGCAAATGTCCAGTGTCAGCTTGGTCAATTAAAAGTGCTTTATTTTACCACTAAATGGCTTAAATTATCAGTGTCTGATGACAGTATGTTAATGCGTAACTCTCGGCAAAATACATACATCCTAGGGTCTTTTTTTGAATGTAACTGAGTCAAATGTTCCTTTTAAAGCATAATTAGGACGGAAACGCCACTTTTAAGATTTACCGTATTATCATTTTGGGTCAAATGGCCCTTTGACTGAGAGAGCTAGGGGCGCAACTATGATCACATCAATTTTTAACCCTTGTGTGTTCTTCCCGTCAACTATGAAAAAAACTAAGTTTTTTTTCAACACTATTATCGTTTTTTTGACATTTTTTGTCACTTTTTCAATGTTGCGGGTGCTTTTTTTGATGTTTTTTTTAAAGTTATTTTAAATTTTTAATGTTGACATTTTAAGCACTTATTTCGACGGCACATTTTTGTGATAAAAAAACTGAAAACGGGTAAAATTTGACCCGAGGACTTCATGAGGGTTAAAACACTGAAAACACTGAAACTTTGCTCATAGTATCACCAGGGGCTCCACACATGAACACGAGCATTGAGAACATTGTTTGTGTACACAGACTCTTTTTGACTGGCAAGATGGAAGCAACTGGAAAAACCAACAGCTAAAGTGAGTGGTTCCAAACCTTTCTTTTTAGTAACCTCTATGTAATTGTGGACTCAATAAAGTATCTTTCAATCTGGATAGGAAAACAACGGGACGGCAAGCGCAGAGCGTTTTTTAACACGGATTATATATCACAGTATATATATATATGCGGCGTAATGGCGTCCTGAGCTGAGAATGATGTCACACTCCCTCTGTGAGTGTCTTGTGCGTCGGTATCAGATGCCCAGGGGATGTGTCAAAGCGTCAGTATTTGCAACCCGGTCTCACGGCAGTTCGTAAAACGTTATTTTGATCTATTGATTTGTCGACAGGGACACGATTTTCTTGTTTATTTCGTGTTGACCACCACGAACTAAACAAGAAAATCATTGGCCGCCGGGACACTATCCGCGGCTACTGGAGGACAGGCACCAATGACAACGGGACACGTGGGACGCGCAACAACAACGGGACGGTTGTGGTTAGGAAAAGAACAATGACAAAGTGGTTTGGAGCGTTTGAAGAATATCTGCCCCATCACTGAGTGAGGACAGGGAATGTAATTCTAAAAACTGTTTTGCAATTTTTTCCCATTTATAAGATGCTCTGTAAGAGTCTTGTCACCTAACTCTACATTTTCTCCTAAGGACTCATGTATCATTTTATATGCTGTAACGTGGATTCATCCCTCATGAAATGATTTCCGAGCCTCTACAGTGAAGTTCCTGTGATTTTTTTTTTCTTTTTTTTAATGTCAATTTATCCTATCTAATCCTTTAGAACGCACTCCACTTTAACTGCTGGAGAATAGTATTATTTTGCCTCTTCTAAGACATTTTTCTAAATTGGGTAGAAGCCATTAAGGGGGAAAAAAAGCACCAATCAGCCTTTCCAGTCATTCGTCTTTATCAAGCACAAGGGAGCTCAAACAAAACCTACTCAGGTTGTAAATGGTCGAAATGTCAATTAGAAAAGAGGAGGAAAAAAATCATCATTAGGTTTATCGCTCAAATTAACAGTTCCTCTTAACAATTTTAATCATCGTTGGTGTTCGCTGTTAAAAGGGAGCAGCTTATTTTTTTTTTTTTTTTTCCTTTTTCTTTTCTTTCAGTCTTAGTAGTCAGACACATCTCCCTTTGGACTCTGACGGAGTGATTTTGGAGGTATTATATTCATGAGGGGTTCCAGTAATTGGATTAAATTGGTTCCAGAATGTAGCAATTTATATTATAATATCCCATTACTTCTAATACTGTTCTTAATTAATTAGCCTGATTTTTTTTTTTTGGTCCGTGTTCCTGATAAGTTAAGTTGGCTCAGGAGGAGGTCTGTCCCGCGGTGACGTCTCGTCGAGCTACATCGGTCACACACACCTGGACACAATATAAGGGGTCGTGGAAAATCCTGACGCTCGCTGCTGAGCAACTGACCTCCGTCTTAAATGAACTGGAGGAAGAGGAGGAGGATTTGGACGTACATTTAGCTGCATACCCACCTGAGACGAGCAGGTGTTAACTGTTCTACATCCTAGAAAAAACATGCATCTTTTGTGTGTGTGTGCGTGCGTGGTTACACCGACTGAGTAAAGTTCAATATCATCACCTGTCACTCCCGCAGCCTTTGTCTGATTTAGCTTTCATATGAGAAAGTAATTCTCCTTTTATTATAACAAATTAATATCATTTTCAAACCATTTCCATATGCAAATATGATTTAATCAAGTGAATGAAACTCTCAAATGCAACGCCTGAGGGCTAAAAGTGAGCAGTGTGTGCGTAAGTGGGTATGAGAGAGTGAGACTGCGTGTGTGTGTGTGTGTGTGTGTGTGTGTGTGTTTGTGTGTGTGTGTGTGTGTGTGTGTGTGTGAGGGGGAACGACATGCAGAAAAGGGCCGAAGGGCAGAGTCGATCTGAGGAGCAGTTAACCAGAGTCCTTGGAAATCCACCAGAGTTTAGAACGCCAACACACGAAAAAAAGGCAACATCGGGGTCGGGGAATTAGGGATCGATATAGACTAGCTATCCATCAACTCCTAATGAAAATATCTGGCTATTCAGCAACTAATTGCGCCACTATGTCCACCAACTAAAGTCGTTACCTTTTGGTGCTGGGTGGATTTATCAGAGCTCTGGCTTTGTCCAGACTATAATATCTCAATGGCTTTTGGGTAGATTAGCATGACATTTTGTAGAGCAAATCATGCATCGTTCCCACACTATGTACCATCCTGATGTTGGTAGTCACAACTTTTCCTTTAGCACCACAAAGAAGTGGACATTTGTGATTATTATTTACATGTCTTGACTATTGGATGAATTACTAAAAGTTTTGCGATGCACTCAGGGGGTTTCCTAACTTTTTTAATTTAGCATCCTTGTCAACAACAATTTTTATTTATGCTGAAATAAATACAGTACATATATACATGAAATACATACATGGGGGGGGGGCAGTAGCTCAGTCCGTCTGGAGTTAGATTGGGAACCGGAGGATTGCTGGTTCAAGTCCCCGTATGGACCAAAATATGGCATGTGGATTGGTAGCTGCAGAGATGCCACTTCACCTCCTTGGCACTGCCAGGTGCTCTTGAGCAAGGCATCGTACCCCCCCCCACTCAGGGCGCTGGTCCAGCTGGTAGCCCATCTACTCTGACATCTCGACATTTGTGAATGAATAGGTCCTGAGTATGTGTGTGTATTTCAGGTACACACCTGGGTTAAGGTAGCCACTTTAGTTGGTGGACAAAGTGGAGCAATCAGTAGCTGAACAGCCAGATATTTTCATTGTGTGTAGTGATTACAAAAAAACATAGTGTAAATTGTTATATCCCAACTGGGGATCAATAAACAGTGTAAACTAAAAAAAAATTAACTTAGACATTCTCATCAGCCTCAGCTATACTTTGACTTTTGTGCCAATTGGCAAATGTTAGCATGTCAATGAACATGGCAAACATTATAAGCCAACCTAACATCAGCATGTTAGCAAGCAGACAAAAGCCTTTAGGTTAAAGCATTGCTATGTCTAAGTATACCTTACAGAGCCGCTACCATGCCTGTAGACTCTTAGTCTTCTTTACTAAAAGCAGATGTTTTTTTGCTGCTGGAAATGGGGGTCGATAAAAGAGGAATTTGTGCACTGGAAAAACCCAAACAATGAGCTGAAAGTGGCTAAAAGGTTCTGCTGAGGTCAGAGAAATTGCAGAGTTGGATGATTCTGTGGGTTTGTCATTAAAGCAAATCAGGAATAAAACGTAGAACATTAATACTTTTTCCTGCAGTTGGTGCTTTCGTTAGTCACGTCTTCATTCTAGTTCCCCAAGCCACTCAGTAATCCTTACACTATTTAATGGTCAGGCACCATCTTGACATACTTTTATGTCCCGATAATGGACATAGAGAAGTGATTATCAATGGGTTTAGAAGTGTGTGATGACCATTTATTTATGAGATATTGTGCCCGTGTCACAGAGTTGCTGTCCAGCGATAGGTTTGTGCCCTTTGCTCTGATAGTGTATTACTGGCTAACAGCTTTATATTTAATCTCTTCCCTTGGCCTGCAGCAATGGACTCAGACACAGTCATATTTTTCACCAGAGCTTGTCATACCTCGCTATGAATAATTTGGAGCTATTCTTGGGGCCAGTGCTATCGCTCTTCAACCACATACAGGAGTGTGAGACACACAATCACCCGCTTTCGCAGTTCCCATTTTACAGCGGCCATTTTGAATTTGTCTTGATCCACTTGGAACTGTAAAATGGTGCAAATGAGCTCGAGACAACTGTGTGAACTCGGTGACAAGTGGTGGTGTCGCAGAGCAAGATGGGAGCGTTTGTCCAAAAAGTATGATCACTTCTAATTTCCAGGACATTTTTTTTAGTTATCACATATTACATACTGATGTTTTTAGTTTACTAATGTTCTGTAAAATGTGTGATTTTTTTTTGGTAAACCATGTCAGATTCAATAAATTAAAGACAAAACAACATACTAATCAACACGTATTAGTAAATTGGTTGTGTATTTGAAAGTATCCATCTTATCTTCCTATTACTCACAGCTCCCTGCAAGTTGTCCTTTGTTTAGCTCTAAAACATCATTGATAAAGAGGATTACTATCTTCAAATTTGCTTTGATTTTAGAACACAGCAATTTAGCCCAGTGAAGGCAAGCAAATGACGAATCACTGGACATTGCCCTGCCTGATTTGTATTGTAAATCCATACCGAATATTTACATTATCTTGCATTAGATTCATAGTGAACAAAGTAATTACCGGCTGCTGCATCATCCCTCAATTGATCAATGCTCTAGTAAAAGTAAAGGAGAAACACATGGTACCCTGTCACTGGTATTTGGCAACATTAGCAAGCTAGGTAGAAAGAAATGTTAACCTAAGATCAATGTAACATTTAAATTCCTCTATATTTAACCATGTGCACCACAGGTGTGTTAATGAATGTAAAGTCCTGCACTGGTTTTACATCAATCAATGTGCTGTATAATGTCTTCTGTGGCCCTGAAGGGAGCTTTGTCAAGTCCAACCCATTCTCACTCCCAACTCAACATGCTGGTGCTTGGTCAGTGGCCTTTGGCCTCAGATACCAATGCACAAGGCACCCTTTAGTGTCAGTTTGGGGGGCACAGGGCCGCGCGGCAGAACAACCGCTAATAATAAAATAAATACTAACTTTTATTAACACAGCGCATTTCACAAAATCCAAGAACACTTTACAGAATTACAGGAGGAACAGAGCTAGGGGAGGTTGTAGGGTGTGGTGAACAGGTGGTGTTTGAGGAGTTTTTTTTAAACGTCCAGGGATGTAGTATTGTGGATGTGTGCAGGATCAAACAACACAGGACTTTCACCCAGGATATCAGGGTTTTGGTCCCATTCTAGTCCTGTGTCACTTAAACGTAAATTTGTTTTAATCCAACCCACGATCGTTTCCTAACCCTAACTAACTGGTTTTACCCTGCACGTTGAAAAATGACTCCAAATCAGTCCTGACCTAGAGAGTTCAAATATAATGCAAAGGGGTCCTGACCAAGCGTCAGTAGATTAGTTGGGAGTGAGAATGTGTTGTCAAGTCTGAAAAAAGTAACTCAAATGATGTCATAATTTCGTTTCATTATTCTCTTGGCTTGGGTAAAAATTACTACGTAGAAGCCTGCTTTGCAAACTGGGGCCGTGGGAATTCAGGGAAGCAGGGTCTAACGAATAAATGTTTTTTAGTTGCATTGTGGTAAAAAAGTCCGAATATCTCAGCCTCTGCTGCTTCGATTCTGGGTCCCTCAACTTTATGAAAGTGCAAAACTAACTCTGGATTTCCACCAACTGAGGAACGTCTGCGGTTTGGCCCCTCTGCGTGCCGGTTCCATGCTCTGCCGTCCTTCAATACCCACCAGGTCCGGATATATATACAGTATGTAAAATAGTTGATCCTTCTCTGTAATCCTAAGCTTAAAAGACTCTTCAAGGGTTATTTGTTAAGAGGGACATTACACTGGACAGCATACACAGTATGGGTCTGCTTTTATTACAATATGTGTGTCCATAAGCAGAGATGTAGGCTACTCAGTATAAGTATAGTCACCCCCTAACATCTGCACACCCATACATTTTAGACTGAACATAGACGTCCACACAGGTCCGCAATGACCCTCATGGGCACGGACATCTCATCACATTTTGGCTATGACAGAAGTATAGGCTCAGCTTAGTTCATTGGATTGTACACATGTCTGTCTTTGTCTTTTTCCATTGAATGTTGCAAATGCCTCCTTCTAATTTTCCCTCATAGTGTTTGCAAGGTGCTGTCATCATTGTACACTATCAGTTGTCTGTAGACGCTCTGCAAAGACCACAGAGACAGAAGTGTAGTATTTTATTATTAATTAGGGAGTGGCTTAATAAAAATGTCCTGTTGTTCAAATTCAGCTAAATTGGTAGTAAATCACATTGACTAACTTGGTGTCTCTTTGTCTCTTTTAATTGGTCTGGTTCTATCATGTGTACCAGGGCTATGCTCAGGCTCTGTCTTGGAGGCCAGTGTCCATTTCAAATGGTGAATCAAAATGTTGTGTTTTCCCCTAACAATGCCTGTGTCTTATCCTCTGGCCAAGTAAGAATACCTCCAAAGTGGACTATTTATGATGGAAACAAGAGAGAGGTCACTGGTGTGAGATATGTATGCTACGTATTGGGGTACTCTGCCCCTACTGACCTATCTGCAGTGAAATTAAAGAAAACGGATCGTTTTTACCTTCTAAGCGCCCATCGCCCCTTTACTGAAAGTGTACAGGCACTTCAAGAAAGTGCTTATATATAAAGCTGTTTTGAGAAAAATGGTTGTAAGTAGAGGCATTTGAGAGCCATCACTGTAGGAATTCCTGGAATGTCTTGTGTACAGCAGCAATAAAACCAGTTAACCCTCTGAGCCCGAGACAATCGCCCACGAGTAAAAAAGTACCTCTGATTCATAGTTTAATAACTTTTGAACCGTACAAGCGATTTACTCACTTTTGGTTTCGTTTAAATCCTGACGTTTTTGCGTTTACAGTGGTCTTTTCCCTGTCTTTCTAGCCTCTACAGGGGATTTTCTATCCAGCCTGGAACTTCAGCCTCTTTGGGCTTTAAATCCACACTGTTATATCCAAGATTGATTCACTTTATGTCCATAATTAATCGCGTTTTGGCTCATTTCTGCCGCTGGCTCGCTCCTCCGTCTCTGCCCTGTCTCTTCCGTCTATTGTTTCAGGAAGTACATGCCCATATATGGGAGATAAAGGTACCCCTCTTGTATGGAAGGCCAGAGGGGACAAAAATGCCTATATACTCTATGGAAGGCCAAATGGTGCACTATTTAGACACATATTTGCTTGTATAACATTGCTGTGGGTGTAATATCAATAAATATGACATTATTATGTTATTATTGGCATAAGTAAATGTCATGAGAGCAAAATGTCTTGACTTTTTTGGAAAAAATGCATGTATTTTGTCAACTGTATAAGTTATAATGATTATTTCTTCACAGCGTGACTCCCAAGACATATGAGAAGTGTTTTAGAATGGAAAATGGCTTAGGTTTTACTTACATGTCTGTGATATCAATACATATCTGGAATGTTCATTTATTTATTTATTTATCTTTAAGGCCCTACACCCATTTTTAACATGCAAGTGACCTCACTGCAACCCAAATATTCTAGTAACCTAGTTTGTCCTAAAAAAAATGATGTTCATATCTTGGCTGTAGACAACAGGGTTGATGTTTTACAAGCTTTTTTATAAAATAAATCCAGACGGAAATTAAACTGTAAAAATGGCCTCAGGGCCCCCAGGGTTAAAGCACATATAACAGCCCCAGCCGAGCTGGCGCGCGGACATGTGACGTCATGGGATTGCCATAACTATTTATACCCGCGCTAGTGCTTGAGACACTAGTTGCAGTCTTCTCCTGAACAGAGGTGTCACTAATGGGCAAAGGCTTCCGACTTTGCTATTTCTACGGACTAGAAGAAGAAGAAAAAGGTAGACAATGGCAGAACTGGAGGCAGCACTGCAGTCAATGCTTCGATTTGATTTGATGACCTACTCATCGGATCAAGCCATTCATTCACCATAAAAGAACTCATCTAAACTCAATAAGTTTTCAAGAGAGACTTGCAGTCACTCTGAGAGTCCAAGCATCCGGTTGCCCAGGAGCTCATTCATGCTTCCTGTTTCCGCTTTGTCGCGCGTTTCTGGAAATATAAGACTGGTGCGCGACCTCTGTTTCAATCCTGCCAGTTTGGCTGCTGCTACTTTAATTATTAAGGCTGCAGAACCAAGTTCTGCTATAGCACCTCTTTTAGGAGTGAAGGTGCAGCTGTTTGCCTAGGCCAGGGCTAATTTAGCAGGGGAATTTTTTTAATATTTTAGTTTTTATTTATCATTGTTAAATGTAGGCCTAAAGTGATTCTTACATTCTCCATTTAGGCTACATAACATTTCAACCGTTGCCCGGGCCAGCCTGCCCTATTCTCTACATTTTGCAGAACTGCAAAGGCGGTCTTGAGTGTACGTACAGTAGATGGTGGATAGTGTCACTATGGACTCCAAATTTTTAAAAAAGTAATATTGAAAGACATATCCAGAACAAGCACGCTGCATTTGCTAAAAAAGTATCCGTCTGGGGATGGGAGAAAGAGAGCGATTTCAGAACAGCAGCAGAAAGCAGAGCAGAGAAAATGTACTTTTTAGAATTAGATCAAATGGTCAAAAGACAGGGCCCTAAAAATGGCTACAAACATCCCCATATTAATAAATGCTCATTTAGACCTTTTAGTAATTCTGATATGCTCATTTAGACTTAATAGGCTGTTACCTTTTTCACAAGACTCATATGTTTTGCCTCTCTAAGCAGATTTATTTTGATAGTAAAGCTCTCTGGCCTATGCAGATGTGTTTAGAAGACATTCTTTCAAGGTCCAAATGGACCTTTCCTAGTGTGATACAGTCCAAGCGAGGAAGAATTAGATTCAGAGATCTACACAGAAAGTGATCAGATGCCGGAAAACAGAGTGTAAGAACAACAACATCATGCAGCCTGTTTCATTGGCCGCCTCCTAAGTGAAGAGGACAGCAAACAAGAAGAACAGAAAAAAATAAACGTCAGCTACACATGACTGTTTGAACCGCCAGGCGTTGCCTAGGAGAAGCTTATCTATTGTCACGGCAATGAGCAGCAGGAATGTAATTCGACATTACATGAGGTCGGACACTGGCGGCATACTGGTGTGACACATCCGTGACATGCTTCGAAATTAACATGCAATGGTGTCAATTAAAAGCATGAAATGCACTTAGGGGGAAGCTTGAATGTTTTTTCCCTGCGCCCCAAAACAGCTTTAGACAATGTGACTGGGGACACATGACGGGGTTCTATCACACTGTTTACATGAAGTGTGTGCCGAAGTGACAATTAGCGCCTTGCCTACAATCCTGGTGGGTGATTATCGAGTCGGACGACGGTTCACACATTGTATGACCTCCTCTTATATAATGTAACGGAAGTGATGCTGTAATGGAAAAAAAAAAAAACGCATCTCTAACCTTTTTGTCTCACACAAAAAGCAGCTGCACCTATGGTCTGACTGTAGCCACCTACTACTTTCCCTGCTGAGAGTGGAAATACTTTGAAGTGACAGACAAGAGCATGCACATTTGCTCTCCCTTGTCACAAATATTTCACCGGCACCGTTTGAGTTGAGGATTTGCTCTTTCATCACACTAAACAGCGGTGGTGTTTGTACAGTGATATTCTATCCCCCCCCCCCATTGCATTGTTGTTGTCTCGCTGTGTATCAGCTCACAACTGGGACTCACATGAGTGTCTCAGCTTGAAAAAAATAAAAATAAATGAAGGTACTTCAAGGGATGGATAATGACAGACGGACAAGGATAAGATGTGCGTGTGCGTGTGTGTGTGTGTGTGTGTGTGTGTGTGCGCGCGTGCTCGTGTGCGTGTGTTCACCCCTACGCTACAGTCTCACACCGTCTCAACTTCTGCGGCTCATCGTCGGTGGTGTAATAACAATATCACTCATCTCATATCTTCGGCTTAGTTTGCTTCCCCCGCCACCGCCCCATCCCCGCCGCCCCCTCACTCCACATTTATCATATTCATTTGATATTCAGAAATAAATGTAGCAGAAAGAGAATAATGCACCTCCTGTACGCGGCGTTCATTACAGATACATTTACATGGGGCTTTGCCTTCACGGTTTCAAATGGAGCACTGTTCGCTGGTGTTCCTCACATTTGTTGAGAAAGGGAGGGGGGGGGGCATGTCGGGGGGGGGGGTAGTCCTCTTCACATTAGCGCTATCAGTGAGCGATGATAAATGGGTCAATCTATCCATCTCTGCTGTCACATTCATAAAAGAAAATTTGGCCTTCGTCAAGGGAATCAAGCATGGCGCCGTAATATCCGCAACACATATCCATCAAGTCTAACTTGAGACATATCGAAAACGCTATAGCAAATATACCTGAGTGAATAATATTTCATCCGTGACAATGCAGCGAATACCCCGCTGCAAAAAAAATAAATAAAAAAATCTGCATTTCTCCGTCTCAGCCGCAGAGGAGGTGGGCTACTGATCATATTCAATCTGGAGGCGATCATGTAAATAGCCCTCCATCTTGGGAAGGCGATATGCAAAGCAGCCCGTCTCCCCTGTGTCAGGATCAGATTAATGGAAACCTAAAAGTGGGAATTACGGCCCTTATCCGGCGTGGCGTTCCGGGGAGGGGCTGGGATACGGGCCCTGGGGGAATCTGCCTGGTTCAAAGCCCATTCCTCTGGTTAAGGAACACGCTAAGATCCATGCACCAAGGTGAAGGGTAATTTCCTTTGATATTCAGCAATGTATTACTGTATGTAGTGTGCAAGCTGCATGCCCCAATGGCTCTGAGTGAATGTGTGTGTGTGTGTGTGTGTGTGTGTGTATAATGTATGCACACTCAAGGAGCCACACAAAGAAGGAAGTCGTAGCGGTGAACAACATTATGAAGTGGACGTGCAGTGCTGCATGGAGGATCAGGATCTTATGGTAAACTTGGCAGATCTGTGCCAAGATTGTTCGCCTCGCCGGCCAAAAAGAAAGTACCAAACTCTAATGTATGACTGCCTGGCTGTAGGATGGAGGACAGAGCCCAGCCAAGTGGGATTTAATGCTAGTTAGCCTGTTTAGCCTTGGCCCACTTAAAAGTGCAACAAAAACAGTACCACTGAAAGCATTAATTAGCACCACATTCTGTTTAACCCATGAGTGCATTGTATCTGCGCACCAATGCAAAACCCCAAACTCACACCAGTTCTGACAGACAGATCACCACAGAACAAACAACAAGCATGCATGTATATATAAATATATATATTCGTACAGCATGTGTCATTCAGAAGCCAAACAAAAATAACGTACGAGTGGTCTCGGCATAACCAATATCAAAGGCCAGCTTTTCATCCGGCTTGATCCTCGGGGTTGGAGGCTTTGTGTGGATATGACAACAAGCCCCGAATCTATTACCTGGAGCTCTGCGTGTGTGTCTTATCGAGGCTAGCCACAGTGTGAGGCTCTGCAACATGCACCGCCCCCGACTTGAAGGCGCTCAACAAGGATTGTTTTTATAAATATATATATATATATATATATATATATATATATATATATATATATATATATATATGAAATGACATATGCACAAACAATGCTCACAAGCACGCTCTTCATACTTCAGTAAACTCCGCCGGCTTATATGGTTGGATTTCATCAGAGTGTGGATGAAATATCACAAGAGGCTATTCACATAACTCCGTCCATTGTCATACAAGCCTGTGTATTTATTTCCTCTTCTGTCCCGCTCTTTTACCGTGCCACCTCACTCTTCTCTCGCTCTATCTAGCTCTCTCTCTCTCTCTCTCTCTCTCTCTCTCTCTCCCCCCGCCGTCTGCCTCTTTACTATTCATTGAGATCCAATCGAGGGTTTGGCACTCTTCCAGCTCTTCCACCCCTCTTTCTTACCTCCTTCCCTCCCTCCGTTGGCTTGCCTAAATTTGAATAATACATGACCTGGCGCACAAGCGTGCGCACACATGCACGCACGCACGCACGCACACACACTCACACACACACACACACACACACACGTATACTGTACATACTGTACATATAAACAATCTGACTGGCAAACTAGAGGATGAGTATTCTTCTGTACACGCTCTGGAAGCACAGCTGCTCACAATCTATATTGTCAACAATTTATCAACCCGGGGCAAAGTAGCGTGGCCCGTGTGTCGCGCATGTGTTTCAGAGCGTGTACCTGGTGCATTTTCAAGTATGAGCACCCTTGCGTGGGTATTTTTTTTATTTTATTTTTGATATAAAAGCTCGACCTGTGTGTTTGTGCACCTGTGTGTCTATCTGCATACGTGTTTGTGTGATGCAGTCAGAGCGCCTGGCTCCTCTCTGCACCCCGACATTAGCGCAGACAAGAGAATCAGTGGACTATTGAATGCAATTACAGTGTGCGGGCCAGACAATAAAGATTGATAGTGCCTTCGCCTTTTATCACACACCAAACATACCAGAGGTTAAAGCCTGCGAGCCTTGGGCTGCCGGCATTCTAATAATGATTGAAAATATGCCACTAGAGTGAGGTGGTATACTTGTGAAAGAAATACAGGAATGCATTGAACAAAAAGGGAAGTTTTTTTTTTTTTTTGCCTTACCTGGTTGGGTGATGCTCAGGGTTGTGTTTATTTCTGTGTCCATTTATTTGTCATTGACATTTTTGTTTCCATTTTGCCACTTTGACAAGACAAAAGACAAGTGACAGCAACAGCATGGCCCGGCAGCAGAAAGGGAAAAAAAACAGGTTGATATTTGAGCCAACAATTATGAAAAGAAAGAGTGGGTGAGTGTGCAGTTGGCCTTGCAGCTAAATATAAGTTTATTAGGAGGTATGTGACTCTGAAACTGGATAAGAAATGTGCTGTATATTTATATAGTGAGGCTCACATAAAACACAGAGCTTACAAGCGAGGGAGAGGAGTGTCCACTTATTAGTTTTTTCTACTTAAAACAGCTGTCTGCTGCTGGATAGGATGTCAACGACAACAGGGAAGTAGCAGGCCTTCAAATTAAAACAATGAGCTGAAAGGGGAACTACAGAGTTTGTAATAATTATCTGTGGCTTATTCACACTGGATTAGTATTACCTGGTAACCTCTAGTCATTTGTAATGATGATGGATAATATTAATAATTACCTAGCATATGCTGCCAAACACCGAGGCCAAATCGTCATATTTGTGATCCGGCCTGACTGTATATTATTTTTTCAAGGTTTTTGTTTCCTGTGAGCCTTTTTATTCCTTTTCGCAAAGACAGATATAGGATTGTTGCGGACGCCACCTTTCATGGCCAACAGAGTCTGGACCACTGCTCGACCGGGGACCTCAACAAAAGCACCAGTCTTCTGCCCGGTACAAAGTTTATTTATCCCTGCTAATCGTGGGTGGATCAATCCAAATATCGATAATATCGATACCAACGTTGGTAATGATATTCATCGACACCAATGTAATAAGATTGACACCTTAGTTTCAGTTTCTCTTCCAGAATACAATGCTGCGGTTTCATCAACGAGGTGACCTGGTTGGTTATGCCTGTGTAAGTGCTGCTGCTTTAACTTGGTCAAGTCCTGTCACAGCGAATCAGCCCAATGGTCCCAAAGCCCAATGGTCCCACAGCCCAATGGTCCCACAGCCCTAGGTTCCACAGCCCAATGGTCCCACAGCCCTAGGGTCCCACAGCCCAATGGTCCCACAGCCCTATGGTCCCACACCCCAATGGTCCCACAGCCCAATGGTCCCACAGCCCTATGTTCCCACACCCCTATGTTCCCACAGCCCAATGGTCCCTCAGCCCAATGGTCCCACAGCCCAATGGTCCCACAGCCCTAGGTTCCCACAGCCCATGGTCCCAAAGCCCGTGGGCCCACAGCCCCAATGGCCCAGAGCCCTGTGGTCCAAAGCCCTATGGTCCCACAGCCCTATGGTCCCACAGCCCTATGGTCCCACAACCCAATGGTCCCACAGCCCTATGGTCCCACAGCCCTATGTTACCACATTTCCAAGAAGTTTTTGCAATGAAAATTAGACCCTATTTTTCCACAGCTCTATGTTCCCACAGCCCTATGTTCCCAAAGTTCTAAGATTTTTCTTAAAAAATAACCCTAACTCCCTATTCAGAGAAAGGGGGATAAAACCTGATACCTATTTTTGAAAAAGAAAATGTGGGAACACTGGGCCTACTTTTGGAAAAAAAGCTTAGAAATGTGGAAACATAGGGCTGTGAGAACATAAGCGCGGAACAGGTACACTTTGTTCCTCCCCTCTTGTGATCTGATGTTGTAAACCGTCATGTGACTTAGCGGCGCCGGGCATACAAGCAAGCGAGCAGCAGGGCCCGGCGGCGGCCAGCAGCACACACACACTTATGCAGGACAGAAATGGAGGAGGAGAAGAATGAGGGAGAGGAATGGATGGCAGTATCTCAGTCCGTTGGGAGTTGGGTTGGAACCGGAGGCTCGCAAGTTCAAGTCCCCATACGGACCAAAGTGTGGTGGTGGACTGGTAGCTGGAGAGGTGCCAGTTCACCTCCTGGGCACTGCCAAGGTGCTCTTGAGCAAGGCACAGAACCCCCAACTGCTCAGTGTGCCTTTCCATGGGCAGCTCATCACCCTCTGACATCTACTGAGCATGTGTGTGTAATTCAGGCCTGCGTGTGATATTTTGTAAGATACAGTGTTGATTTAATAAATGTATACAAGCATATGGAAATATTGTCCTGGGTTTTAAAATATCCAAATATATATTCAAATATAAAATCTAAAGGTACAATTTTATGACATCCAAATGTAAAATCACAAAATTATCAAAAGGTATTGGTATTGTATCGGTATCCCCGATATTCACCCTGTATTTACTTGGTGTCGGATCAATACCAAATATTGCAGTATTGCACACCACTGATCCCTGCTGTCTAATCGTACGTTCCTTTTCAAAGAATCGAAACTGAAATTTGACATGCCTGAAAAGTTCCATGCCCTCGTAACCCCAAGAAACCCTCTTCATGTGTACTTAAAATAATTCCACAAAGACGCATGAGTTGATCCCTTTCATCCCCGCCATGCGATTCATCCAGACACATCAAAGCAGATTCTTGCTTGAACCTACTTGGGGAGTGAGGAAGACGCATTAAATAGTTGGTTGCCATTGACATACAATGCGTCATGATGGAGGAATAATAGGAGAGGGTGACCAAGGACAGATCTGAGAGAAGGAACACAGGGAAACAAAGAGCAGGACAGAGGAAGGAGACGAAAATGACAGCAGGAGGGGAGGAAAAAAGGACAAAAGAGAATAAAACACAGGATTTCTTTTTTTGTACTTTTTAAACGAGAGTACCAGACGCAGCAATAGCAAGAGGATGAGTGACAGAGTGATTGTTCTATTATGTGGCTGACTGGCCACAGCCCTCTAACATATGAACGTGCGTGTGCCGAGGCTTTCTTCGAGCGCGGCTGTTGATTATTTCTGTCCTATTAGTGACATTCTCTTTCAGTCGCTCTGCTTTCTCTGTTCTCTCTGAGCTTGAACGGAATAAATACACTTTACCTTGCCATGCCGCTGTTTGTCTTGCCTTCAAACAAAACCTGTTTGTGTTTCACACGGAGAATAAAAATCACACTTGATGCCTCTTGGAAGTGTCAATCTTGAAGGCTTTTCATTTTATTGTTGTAGTAGTATTATTCATTTTGTCATCATCTTTGGGTCTGGGTATTGTGACATACTCTTGTTTCGGTTTTGTGATGAGGTTTATCCATTTCTGTGGGTGCGTCTTCTTGTCTGCTTATGTTATTTCAGTTCCACTATAGATTTAAAAAAGGAACTGGACGTGTTCCCGCGGCCTTTTCTCAGGATAACAGGGATACACATTGGGCGCGTAGGGGTCTCATCGCGTGCCTGATCACGTACCTGGACGTGTATTTCGCTATGCAAGTCCCCGTGCGATCATTCTCCTCTTGTTTCTCTCCCTCCAACAAAAAGAGACGTAAAACTGGTAATTGTAACCTATATGTGGCTGCGTGTGTGTGTGTCTACTTGCGTTGATCAAGATGTAAATACACCTGACACCGCGAGAGAACTAGCCTGAAAATCCAGACCCAAATCCAAAAGATTAAGGGTCTGGCACTGAGTAATGAAAATGGCCCGAACTTGAGGGGCGGCACCAAGCGTGCATTTAAAAATCTCACTGCACGCAATTGGATAACACCACGACCAATCACAATAATACAGGGGGTGACGTATCCAGAGCCCCATACGCTTAGC
>NC_045742.1:26971808-26972150 GCF_008692095.1 Etheostoma spectabile
CAGCAGAGCTAACTGGTGGATTAAACGCTTTCCATATCTGGCCGGCAAAACAGAAAAAAACGTTGATTCAAACAATTCAAGCACCGTCTTCTTTTCCTCTGGTAAATAAAAATCCAAGTCTAACTCATTTCTTGTAGCGGTCAAACCGTTTCAAACAACTGGTGTTTACTAATGACTTTGACGTTGCAGTGCTGTTGTTATCTGTTTAGCTCGCCTCTGGCCCGCCTTTAGCAGATACACCGATGTGATTGGTGCAGCTCCCCTCTGGCCCGCCTCTATCAGATACACCGATGTGATTGGTGCAGCTCGCCTCTGGCCCGCCTCTATCAGATACACCAATGT
>NC_045742.1:26972160-26974701 GCF_008692095.1 Etheostoma spectabile
TTGGTGCAGCTCGCCTCTGGCCCGCCTCTATCAGATACACCAATGTGATTGGTGCAGCTTGCCTCTGGCCTGCCTCTAATAGATGCACCGATGTGATTGGTGGAGCTCGGCTACGAGGGCATTTGCAATGAGCAGCATTACTGAATGCCAGAGTAACTCGCTAAGTGAATGGAAATTGTGCTCTGGCGAGGATTTCCTAGATCTGAGAGAACACCAACGCTGGCAGAAGCCTGATACTCCACCACTTTACACACCATTGCATTTGAAAAATGTAGCCAAAACATGCTTCCTACACTTTACAATCAAGTTAAGTCAACTTTATTGTCAATTTGGCAATATGTGCCAGACATACACGTATAGCAACTGAAAATATAAATTTCCGACCCATACTTACACGTCAAACTCTCTGCTTTGTTACTGTGTTGATAATGATAACCTACCCTTTCATATCGTTAGCTCAGACCCACTGAAGAATTACTGGCACGGAGACCTGAGACACCCTGAAATACAACATGACCTGATTAGCTGACCCAGCCTCATTTGGGTCCTGGGTCAGGTCTCAATTAGAACCGAGTGGACCCCTGAAGACCTCTGTATACACATATTCTCCTTTCTTGTTCATCTTTGTTAGATTGTTTTGTTAACATGTAAAGCGTTTTTGATTTGCGATCTTTGAGGCGGACTTTAACGTCTTTCAGAGGCTGTAGCGGGCTCCTTTCCTTTATGTCAAGAAAAATGCGACAAAAGTCAAAAAAAGCAACGAAAATGTCAAAACGGCTACAAAAATGACAAAAATGCAACAAATGTGCAAAGAAAGCGATGTGCAGTCAAATATATTTGATCTTTTAGATAAAATTAAAGCATGTAAATAAAATATTAATGTCTGGCCCCTAATGAAAATTAATCTGACACCCCTGATCTAAGGAATCCTTTAGTACCAACCCTGTCGTGAAAATAACGCTCCAAAGTATGGCTAAATTTAATTGCTGGAAAAACTTGAATGCCTTTTTTATTGTCCTTCGACCTCTGACATCCAGATATCTGAATGAAAATGGGTTCTATGGGTACCAACAAGTCTCCCTTTTACAGACTATCAAAATCAGTTTTTCCTTGGCAACTATCATGTTTTTTCCCCAAATGATGTACAAACTCTTAACCTTTCTCAGGGTTCAACAAAAAGGCTTGCCCAATGGCCCGGGGCAAGTAAAACGCAACGTTTAACAAGTAAATAAAACACCCCAACCTGCCTGCTGGGGCATTATCGTATTCTAAATTATGTTATTGTCTATAAATAGTCCATATCTGACTGAAAAAAGTCACCCCGAACCCCCACTTGGTCAGGGCTGAGCCCCGAATGTTTCCATCTTGCTCCGGCTCCGCCCCTGCATTTCATTGTTCAAATTATACATAACATTAGGCTTCTATATTAACATGACTGAACTTCTCATAGACAGCAAATCTAAAGTACAAGGCCTTTGTCCTTGTTGACCGGTGATTAGAGGTTGATCCATAATCCAAGGATAATTTGTTGGTGTATGTACTCCCAGCCGCAACCTAACACACACGGGCAAAGCAGGCGATGCCTAATCTGTCCAACCAACACTGGCTCCGGTAGATGTTTGTAGCGCCGTGTTTGCCCCGTCTCTCTGGCGTATTTGCATATGAAACAGTGTCCCTGGATAATTCTCCAGGAAATATTAGCAGATTAGAGGCGGATAGGATTAATGTATGGTGTTATGGCATGTTCTGATAGACACACCGGCACTTTGGAGTCTGCATGTGTTGATGTAAATCACCAGCAGAAACATACACACACATACTCAGTAACCCCTCTACCTCACCGAGATACAGGAAGCGGTAGGACGAGGGTTCACAGATAACAGTCAAATCCAGTCACCTATTTAAAAGGTTGATATTTTAGTAGTAAACATGTAGAGTCCCTTCATTATTTGACAACTCCCCCATCTGCCTAGTTGGGAGCTTTCCGTTAAGATGCTTATCTGAAATGTCAAAAAGAATTATGCCGATAGCAGTCGGTATGAATAGGGCCTACGACGTCCCTGATAAGGACGCATACGGACTCCAGCGCTCTGCTCGCCAACACTGGATTCCCTGCATCTAAAAAGGAGAAACCTAATTCCACACTAATATGAATATGCCACCCCTCTCCCTCCTGCCTCCCAATGGAAAGAATTATGGTCCCCATGAACCGATCCTCACTCTCCCTACTGTACCTCTGCCACGACAAAAATGCCACGGTAATGTCATGGGAGATGTAACGATTTAAGATCCCCGACGATTGGCCTGTGTCAGCCGCACATCCGTCGGGCCCGGACGAGTTGATTAGAGTTGGGACATCAAAAGAGGCTCGGGGTGGAGATAAGAGGGGAGGGGGAGGGGGGGGATGGGGGGGGCAGTGGTGGGATATTAACCGTGTATCCCGTCAGGAATTAAGGGCGCAGGAGGAGTTTCAGCCAAAGTTCTGTCTGTCTCGCCTTTCTGCTATCTTGAAAGAGTTGGCAGTGACTCTGGCTTTTTTTT
>NC_045742.1:26974711-26979636 GCF_008692095.1 Etheostoma spectabile
TTTTTTTTGCATAAGAGGCGAGATAATCTGAGCCTGTTCAGATCAATTAATGGAGAGAAGATAGGGAGTACAGCAAAGAGACGACTACGTGCAAAACGTCAGCTGTGTGCATGTGAGTGCGTTCTGGTACCAGCAAAGGTCCTCACAAGGATGGAAATATGAGTACAATCTAATACTGTTCACAACAATAAAACTTAATTCTTTATTAATCTGGCAAGGGAAATTACAACGTTTTCACTCTGTTGTTATTATACACATTACACACAGGCCTGAATTACACACACACATGTACTAAAGGAGAGATATCAGAGTGGGGGCTGCAGCTGTTAATGGACGCGCACCAAGCAGTTGGGGTTTCGGTGGATCACCAAGAGCACCTTGGCAGTGCCCAGGAGGTGAAGTGGTACCTCTCCAGCAACCAATCCACCAACCATACTTTGGGTCTTAGGGGACTTGAACCAGCGACCCAATTCCCTACAGACTGAGCAACTGCCACAGTGTCATTATTTCTCTGTTCAGGTGGCAGGTTCCGGGTCAGGAGTTGGGTGAGTTGTGTGAGGGGTGAAAGCAAAAATATGTAAAATTAGAAGAATAACAACAATGACCTAACGCACAAAGTATCCGCAGTGCTCTTTGATGACATCATTTGGCAATGATGTGGTGAGAGTTCTGGATGTCAATAAAAACGGGGGAAACTAATACATGTTAAGTTGTTTTGTTTGATGTTTTTACATTCATACTACTGTAACAGCTCACTGTTATTCTGAAAAAAAGACATTATTCCAAATTTGAGACAGGTTTTGTAAACAGCATATTCCATATGGATATTCTGAATAAGTTTTAGATGAGACAGGTAGGTTTTGGAAGCATACTTTGGACATGTATACAGCGCATTTGGAATATGCATCTTAATCAGGGTTGTTACCGCAGTTCACAGACTCTTATCTGTTTACGGCTTATGGTCAGCTCCGTGCGTTGCTATGGTTGCTGCAGACAAACCAATCAGCCGACAGTTTGCAGGGCTGCGGTAGAGATGCATGTCCAGAAGAAAAGAAAGAGAAACACAGCTTCTTTTAAACATCATGAAAGCTATCAACAGGTTTTTGGATGTGCGCAACCTCTCAATGGAGACCATTTCAAGAAGCTGGGTGAATAGGGTTGGGTACAAAAACTGGTTCCAACGTTAACAGTGGTAACGAGACCGAATAACAACGAAGATTTCAGTGCCACATTTTGGTGCCTGACTTTTTTCTTTTTGTTCAGAAGCAATGCTGCACGGGACGCTACGGTACCATTAGCTAGTAGCTGGATATAACACAATGGTTAAAATGCTGACAGCTTACGTTAAGCGGTGTAAAGTGTGACTGTATTTCCCTGTAGAGGATTCCAACACCGGGACCTAACAGGCTGCAGGCCCTTGTTGGAAAAACCATACCAACGGGGCGTTTACTTGAAACTCGCCAACCCGGTGGTGCATTTGAAGTTATTGTAAAATAGTCTTTTTCCATCTGGTGCTTGTTCTTGTTGTTTACCAGAAATGTACTGGTGAAATAAGTCATTGTTATAAGTTATTAATTAAAAATGTAATTCACATTACATTTTGACCACATGGCCTTAGTTATAAACAAGCCATTCTTCAGATAGATAGATAGATATATAGATAGATACTTTTTTCATCCCAAAGGAAATTTTAGGCATCCAGTAGAAAGACAACCATAACACAACAAACAGACACACAAATTACACATACTTAAAATTAAAACTAAAATAACAATTAAAATTCCCTCGCAATTTCGAGTATTGTCGTATTGTGCTCTTTTTTATGTTTTATATTATATACATTACAAATATAGTATACATATTTCGGTCCAGGCACCGTTTAGGCACCGGTACGATACTCCACCCTATGGTTGAAGGAATGAAAGCGGGACACTGTGTCCCTACGGTTGAATGTAATGTAATGCATGTAAACAGCTTAGACTTTTTCAGAATAAGAGCAAGCACTACAGTATTTTGTGCATTTAAATGTTGACAGTGAAAAACATTTGATGGCTTCTATTTCTGAAATTTGAGAATCCCAGAGGGCATTTTTAATTATTATCTGACATGATCTGACACAGTATAGACTAAATAAAAATACAAAACAACCAAAAAAATTGAATTTGCTATAAAGTAATCATAAGTTGCATCCCTACTACCAGCCTTTACCAAACTTTTAAGTGCTAAATGTCAATGCAACTTTTACTCATACTGTATACTGTACTTAAGTACACTTTTGAAATGTTTGTGCATGTCAAAAAAAAATGATTTCCCTAATTGTCTTTGCTGATGTTGGAGAAGACGAATAGGCCCACATGTGAAAAACAATGTACTAACGTCTTTAAAGTCAGAATTATAAAAATAAAGTCAGAATTCAAAGAACAAAGTCAGAATTCTGAGAATAAAGTCAGAATTATAAGAAAAAATCTGAATCTGGTTAAGGTTGGGCAACTTCCATAAAAACCTTGTTAGGAAAAGATCGTGATACAAGCAGAATGTTACCTGTGACGGAAGCAAACGAAAAGTCAACCCGTTCCCACTCCGAATGCGTAAAACATGGACCTTTGGAATCAGTAAAAAATATTGCATTGTAAATTTTGTTGTTGTAGTAGTATTAAGTACCACAAACTACAACAAATCTGAAAAAATGAACATGAATCATGTCAGTTTTTTAGCTATAATATTTCACTACTAAAGAAAAAGAACAGCTTGAATTTCCGTCAACTCTCGTGAAACTAAACCAAAGAAACGGAACATACCTGAAGTGAGATGGCGCTGTGCTTTAACTGCTTCACATCAGACCCTAAAGAAACGAAAAGATTAAACGTCAAACATCACGGCTACTGTCCAACTATGTATTCTGTATGTACTGTATATGAAGCATACACATACAGTATATGTACATACTCCCAAGACGTTGCACCTGGCCCCGACAACAACAAACTAAACGTAGAACTGCAAGCAGTTCCAACGGGTCCAAGCCTCCCCGGCGCAACAACAAAGTCGAACCCAAAGCCTGATGCAGACGTCAGGAAATATGGCAACGTTTGAACTGCAAGGTTTGTAGGGAATTGAAAAAGCAAACTTCCCGTTTACATTCATTTTGTACATGCGTACTGTACATGGCACCAATGTAGAAGAAGAGTCCTTAAAATGACTCCCCACCATGCATGGTTTAGGCCACAGATCTTCAGCAGGGAGTCCGGGACCAGGGGGTCCTATGGGGACCAGGGGAATACTTCAGATACAGTATTAGGGGACCACTAAGGTCTATATAAAAGAAACTTCAGATACAGTATTAGGGGACCACTAAAGTCTATATAAAAGAGACTTCAGATACAGTATTAGGGGACCACTAAGGTCTATATAAAAGAGACTTCAGATACAGTGTTAGGGGACCACTAAGGTCTATATAGAAGAGATTTCAGATACAGTACTAGGGGACCACTAAGGTCTATATAAAAGAGACTTCAGATACAGTATTAGGGACCACTAAGGTCTATATAAAAGAGACTTCAGATACAGTATTAGGGGACCACTAAGCTTAAGACTTACTTATTCACCGCTGCGTATGAGTCCAAATTGCTTTGATGTATTTGTTTAGTGTTATTTACTTTTTACTGTCTCGTTTTAAAATTTTTGTACTGTTTGCATTGTGTTCTTGCTGTGAAGCACTTTGATGGAAAGCGCTCTATAAATAAATGTATTATTATTATTATTAAGGTCTTTATAAAAGAGACTTCAGATACAGTATTAGGGGAACACATGGTCTATATAAAAGAGACTTCAGATACAGTATTAGGGGACCACTAAGGTCTATATAAAAGAGACTTCAGATACAGTATTAGGGGACCACTAACGTCTATATAAAAGAGACTTCAGATACAGTATTAGGGGACCACTAAGGTCTATATAAAAGAGACTTCAGATACAGTATTAGGGGACCACTAAGGTCTATATAAAAGAGACTTCAGATACAGTATTAGGGGACCACTAAGGTCTATATAAAAGAGACTTCAGATACAGTATTAGGGGACCACTAAGGGTATATGAAAGCATCCAAAGAGCACCATGTCATGGGACATTTAAAGCTAATTGAAAATCCAAAACTATTATAACTTTGAAGTGTGCATTTGCTCTTGCGATTATATGTGCCCATTTAGTTCTCTGTGTGTATGTGTGTGCGTGTGCGTGCACGTGTGTGTCTTCCTTTCAGCATCCGCCCTTTACCAATTCCAATTCCCTCCTCGCCCTCAGTATCTCAATTTAACACCGCAGCCCTTGGAGGTCAAAAAGACACCCTGGCGCCAGCTGTCCATCCTAAAGAGGATAGGAGGGTGGGAGGGGGGGTCATTAATTATACATAGGCCGTATTTTGCATAACTTGCCTCCTGTGCCCCCTTCACACCACTGTCAGGCTTTAGCAGGTTCAGAGGCGAGGGCTGCTTCCGCTCCATGATAACATCTCCAATAACAATTAAGGTGGAAACGTGTAATTTGCTAAGGAGAGAAGAAGAAGAAAAAACTGTCAATGGGCTCTGTTGCCTTTGCATACTAAACACCGAGGCTGGAGCTGCTGTTATTGATGCCTTTTTACTCCCCTAGCATGTCACCCTACTACAGTGTACACTTTTTAATTTAGGTCGATATTAATTGCATTTTTTTTTAAATTGAAAGTTTCCTTCTCTTCCACTGGTCTCTATGAATCTATGACCGAACAAGAATTTATATTGGACCATTCTGCAAAAACCTGGATGACATCAAACAGCAACCTTTTATAATTACTACTATGTGGTTATGGTTTTGTAGGGCATGGGATTATGGCAAAGAAAATACAATGGTTAACCCTTGTGTTGTCTTCCCGTTAACCATGAACTTGTCCTTCC
>NC_045742.1:26979646-26979950 GCF_008692095.1 Etheostoma spectabile
AAATTGAAAATGAATATTTTTTTGTGCTTTTCCAATGTTTTGCTGATGTTTTTGTCTCTTTTTTTGATTTATTTGTCACTTTTTCCAAGCTTTTGGCTTTTTGGCTTTTTTTTAAAACCTGAGCTGGTTTAATAATAGGTTTTACACTTATTCTTGGAATTCATAATCAACAAACCTCATTTATATCAAATTATACATACGTTTTTAGTTGGAAAGGCAGAAAGTATGAATAAGTTTGACTAATAGATAAGATCAAAGGATGTGGAGTGGATCACAGATGGGTAGATGTCAAAGTTTAGTTTGG
>NC_045742.1:26979960-26985171 GCF_008692095.1 Etheostoma spectabile
AAAACCATTAAAAGCTACAAGATTAAATTAAACACCCAAAATATTAAATGAAAGTAATCATAAATTTTACCTGAAGAATGTTGCATGGAATCATCCATGTTATTTTTAGGCAATTTGGTTGAAAGAAATCCATATTTCTGATATAAAACACTTTAAAAATGGTCAGTTTGATTCAAGGACAACACAGGGGTGTAGGTTGAGCAACTTCCATAAAAACCTTGATAGAAAAAGATTGTGAGACATTGTTACCAAAAGCAGAATGTGTTACCTGTGACAAAAAGTCAACCCGTTCTCCTTCACTTTGGACAGTGGCTGTCCGCGAGCCGTAAGCCAACCCACGACCTTTTTCTAAACCCAACCGTCCCGTTACCGCAAGTCACGGAACCGTAAGCCCACCCACAAGCTTTTCCTTAACCTAACAGTGTCAAAAGGGATGCCAATAGTCCCGACCAAGCGCATTTAGGTGTTAAATGACTTTTATCGTTTGGGTCTGTATGACTATTTCTCGGAATATGACATGTAACAGTAAGTCGAAATGCTGGAATACAGCAGTGCTTCATCTTTTTTTCATCGTGAAGAAAAGAAAAGACAGGGTACCCACTGTAGATTTCAACCTGCATCTATAGGAGCTTCATCTTCCCACCTCTGGGAAAACACCCTCATCCTTTTAAGCATGTATCCACACTGACCCCATCCTTTCATCAACAGTGATAAAAGCTTCGCCTTCACTTCTGATGCCACCTTCCTCCCTAGCCTCCCACCTCCTTACCTAGAGTCACTCCAAGACTGCTACATCTGAATCAAGAATGCAAATGGGGATGGAGCCTCACAAAGCCTGGCGTGACCTATATTACAGCTAATGATGGGCCACAGTTTCTGAAGAAGAGTTGGAATGAAAGAGAATTTGAATGAAGCTGACCCACATACAAAGGCACGACCAGTCGGAGAGACATGTTCCTTTCCCCCTAAGTAGGCCACAATGGGCTTCAGGATTATGCAAAAGTTCCCCCTTTTTCTCCTGATGGATGGAAACGGGGAACGTGATGGGGGAGCCCCTGGCAACAAGAGTCATCCCTTACACGCAGCTTACAGGTTCGGAGTAAAGTGGGAGTCTCGGCTTGCTAAATCCGTTCTCTCCGCAAAACGCGGCACAAAACTGACATTCTTGGTACGTGGACATGGGATCTCATAGTGCTGGGTTTATATGGAGCCCAGTATTCCATTAACAACACGATTAGAGCATAACCAGAATAGAAATATCCTCTTGTGACCACATCAAACAGAATAGTCAAATCCTAATGGGATTATTCATTGGTATGAAAACAGTAACTTTTTGGAGTAATTAAATAGGAAATAGGATCTAATCCTGAAGAAATATTTCAGCCATGTTAATAATAATATTAAAAACAAAAATGTTATATATACAGTATATATATATATATATATATATATATGCCACAAAACATGAATGTACATTATTCTTAGAACATACTGTACATTTTCAAATAAGGTTATTTTTTGGGCTTTTCAACCTTTAATTTTTGACAAGGCGGCTAGGGGAGAGCGAGGGAAGACATGCAGGAAATAGTCACAGGTTGGATTCAAACCCTGGATCTCTGCATCGAGGCATAAACCTCTGAGTATATGTGCGCCTGCTCTACCACTGAACCAAACTGGCCACTCAAATGAGGTTGTTTTTTTTATCAGTAACATAGCCTGGTATGTAATCCAGCCCATTCAGATCCCTGTCATTGAGATCAAATGTTCAGACTTTAAATTATACATTCGCAGTCCAAAAAGAAATAAGTGTACACAACTCCAAGGAAGTACATGTATTTGCGTGCCCCCGCATTCTTGTGTGTACACAGGGGGCTGGCGGTCCCCTCTTTGTAAAAGACACCGATAGGAAATGTTTTATTTCCTGAGCTCATGTGGTGGGCAGGTAGTAATTGGTGTGTGTGTTAATCCTGGGATAACAAGTGTTTTCCAAGGAGAGTCAATGATCGTCTTACAAGGTCAGTTTAGCCCCGTACGCTGCATGCATAATGGGGAATGCAAAGGCTAATAGGATCATAATCACATCACACACAGGCGCACACACACACTCACCCACACACACACACACACAGACACTCATACAAGCTTGTGTTTGGTACTCATTTGCCAAATAAAGGGGATTTGCACAGGCAAAGGATACAGTTTGATCTTTAACTGACATCTTCCCTTTCTCGGAGGCTTCTCGACGCTCTACTGTCATCTTAGCAGGGGACCCTTCCCCTTCCTTTCTAGCCAATAGGATTACAGCGGGGAGGTGGCGGCGGCAGCGGCAGGGGCCACGCACCGTGACCCGTCCGTTTTTTTTACGACTTCATTATTTTCCCTCCCTGCCACGCTCGTTTTCATTTGCCAGAGCGGGAGCATAATGACTGTGCTATAAAAACGCTGCTTTAACGTTTGCATACTGTTCTCATTTGGTCCGGCCCTCAACCCTTCAGCTAGCATATGGCAGGTAATCAGGTCTGCAATCAGGGCTGCACGTTACACAGGGCCCCGCTTTCAGCGCAGGGGCTATTACCCATCTGTCTCACGACACACAAACACACACACACACACACACACAAATATACACACAGATACACATGTGTATTCATGCATGCATGCAAACACACAAAAATGCACAAGTATGTACTTATACACTACTTCATTCTCCACAGAGATGCAAATACTTCCACAAATGCAAATACACACACACACACACACACACACACAAACACACTCTTAGGCATATTCACAATTGCATACACAACTACCCCATCCCCTGACCTAAAGGAAATCATATAAGAGGCTCAGGTTAATGATATTTTCTATGAAATGTGCAGTAACTATTAGTCCTGTGGCTTACATTACGTATCATAAAAAAACCCTGTGATTTCACAGATGTGTGTGACAAAATGTCTAATTTAACAAAGCCAAACCAAACCGCTTTGCCCCTCACCTCAGCATACCCTGGAATAATCATTTTACACACATCAAGGCACATACATGCTTAATAGCTCAAGCATATGGTTCCATCATTAAGTATGAAGTACATGCAAAGCCTGAGACCCCCAATGGTAGGTATGACCCACAGTCTTTTTGTAAGATGTATTTTTATTTCCTTTTAATGCCATCATGAGACTTAGGCTTGATGATAGCTAAAATACAACTTTAGGCATAGTTTTGATATGTCTCACAAGGTAAGTTGGCCTCACTATGCTAGAGGCTTGCACTAATAACTGCTCTAAGGCAGTGGTTTTCAAACTTTTTTGAAATTATGTACTTCTTTTGAATATTTTTTTCAGCCAAGTACCCCGTGAACAGCACAAAACGTGTGAAAAAAAAGCCTATATAAAGAGGTACATTACAGTGCCATCGGTGTCTGATTTTTATTTTTTATTTTAAGATATTTACTCTTCCATTTTAGGCCTTGATAGGACAGCATGGAGAGAGAGGGGGAACGAAGGTTAGAAGCAAACCTGTGGCCGCTGCGGCAAGGACTGAGCGTCTGTAGATATAGACATCGGTGTCTTATTTACTACAACAACCGTAACTGAAAAACACTTAAATGCTTTTTGAAATGTTAAGAATCCATAACTAAATACATTAAATATTTTCAGTATAACTATTTTAATAATAATTCATGGCTGATATTTTTTTTTTAATTAACATTTAAAAAGAAATCTCACATATCCTCAGCAATAATAGAAAGTACCCCTAGCAGTACGATTACCCTATTTGAGAAACACTGATGTAAGGTGCATGCATGGATTGATGTTTTTTTTTTCCAAAGGGACAAATGGACAGTCCCAATCCAAATGCAGCAAAAGACAATTAGACCTGGTCCAAAGTGTGGTCAACCCAGGCAGACAGACCCAAAGAAAAAGAAAACACACTTACCATTGCATAAATCACCAGTTAATAAGCTACCGCTGTCCAATAGAGCAGCGGCCCATGTGGTTTTTCCGTGCGCTCCATCTTGCATTTTCAAAATCAATTTTTCTACTCTGATGTCGTCACATGATCAATGTTGACAGTGATCCACTTTGGTTTTAAAACACATATTGACACACATTGACACAATCACAATGAATATAATTTGGACATTGCCAAACTCGGATTCCGAGTCGGGTCGAAGACCTCGGCTTCAGTCCTTGAAACACTCATTGTTGATGACGCAATCCTTCTATCGTTCTAGGTCAATATATAGAGTCATTCGTGGATCCGATTTTGTTTTTGGCACACGATCAGTGGTGAAGATATGGCAGCGGATGCACACATTAGGCATGGCTACCTACGGAATGTGGGATGATGATGATGATGAGGATGGTGATGATGAAGACGGACTTAATGTGACTGGCATACCACTGTGCAGTCCAAAGGTCACGGTTACAGACGGGAGGGTGAATCCAAAAGGGCCCTGTTTTCTTTGGCAGGCGAGAATGGAACTTCCAAAACTCCAGCCAAAGACAAGAGAGACATTTCAAGTCAGCGTAAAAAATACTACGGAGGCAATTCTGGGGGCAGCCAAGACAAAAGATAAAACATGGTTGTCAGTAAATACAGCGGTGATGACAGGGCGAACCCAATCTGGCAACAGCGATGGAAACCATTACTTCCAACCGGACTGGAGCTTTGAAGATTGGAGGAGTCATGCGGCGGGATGTCCAACCCCCCCAACCAGGCACCCCAGCAGAATCCACCAGTACTCTCTCATTTGTACAGATGTCCAGCCAAATTGTGTGTGTGTGTGCGTGTGTGTGTGTGTGTGTACGCGTGTGTGCGCATCCCATCCGTCCTGTGTGCACAAATCCACAATGTACACACACACTCTGTACCTCGGCTCCCATGTTTCATCCTCTGTGCTCCACCCGTGTTGTGTTTGTCGAGCTCTCAGGCCCAAATCCATTATTACCTCCTGAAATGACAACTCATTTCCACAAATGTAATCCCTTCCCTTGCCTGCGTGAGGCTGTAAAGTAAACACAGTGCTCTCTCTGTGAAAGCACAGAGCAAGGAGGGTAGGGACGCACTACTTCAAATTTGCTAAAGGGGCCTTGGAATGGTGAACGCCAGAACCTAGGAGCCAAGATGATAAAGACTGAGCGCATTTGAAAGGATTCATTCCAAATCACCAGTCTGTATGGATATATTCACTGTATATATATATATATA
>NC_045742.1:26985181-26987396 GCF_008692095.1 Etheostoma spectabile
TATATATATATATATTTATTTATTTATTTTTCTATTGTCCATCCAAGCAAAGAATGTCATCAATGAAGACTTAAATGTATTGTATGTACTACACAAATCTGTAAAAATTTGCTAAATCAACTTGTTTCTGAAGCAGATCAACCCCTTTTGCGTCAGCAATGCTTTTTAGAATATAGCATTATTGTTATTATTATTATTATTATTACTATTATTCATTTTCATTTTTTCTTTCAAGCCAGCCTCCATTACCAAGGAAGGAGTTATCATTTTTTGATTTTTTGACCAATTTTTAAAAAGTTTCTTTTTTTTTTCTTTCAACCAAACTGTCAAAGAAACTAACGTGGATGGTTCCATACAACCATTACTCATAAGTGGTCAAATAAATGATCAGTTCACTACTTTTGTTGAATTTGGGTGTTTTGTTAAATAATACAGCATTTGAAAAAAAAAAAAATGAAAATGAAAATAACTTTGAAAGAAATTGTCGAAAAAGAAAAAAAAAGAGCTTTCATTTAAAAATGTTCAACAAAAATTGCGTGGTCAACAGGAAGACAACACAAGGGTTTCGATTATTTTCATTTTTAGGTAACGTGTCCATTATTTCTTGTCAATAAGTCTATAAATCGCTTAGACTAGACAGTACTAAATGAAATGGTTTTCCCAACTACCCCCATTCAAAATCAATGGAAAGACCTGTATCATTCACACCTGTTCTCCATCTGACCATCACTGGAGCTGCACATTAGCTTCCCCCCCCCTTTCCTTTTTCCCCTGAGCTGCCGGTCAGGCTGGTGCTGCTTGTAGTTGACACTATAGTTTTTAAGCTTTAAGCGTCCTTTTTTCTTAAGAGGTTTGGGTAACCATTGTATCTTCCTTCCTGTGTTTCCTTAGACATACACCAAAGGTCGTAACAGGCTATGTGGGCAGTACTTGTGGGAATGGACAGTTGTTGGCATCAGAGGTGGGTAGATTAGCCAAAAATTGTACTCAAGTAAAAGTACTGTTACTTCAGAAATCTGACTCAAGTAAAAGTAAAAGTGTCATCCAAATATACTTGAGTAAGAGTAAAAAAGTGCTTGATGAAAAACTACTCAAGTAGTGAGTAACTGTTGAGTAACGTCGATTATTTCTTAACACAAGCATCAATCAGACCGACAAAAATACATAATCATATTTAGGCAAATTATAGCTCTCCAATCAATACAATAAATTAAAATGTATTTATTAATGACAAAACAGCTTACTTGAGAGACGGTCACATAAAGTTGGATGGATACTGCATGTGTAAAACATCCTGTTATTTAACCTAAAAGACAAGCATCCACCTCTCCACAGAAGAAACTAAAACCACCGCTACGTCTCCTCAGGTTAGATGTTGACTTGTTGAATGCTCACATGTACGTTTGTTTTGGTCGACACAGAAGGCATCGCATAATGTAGCGCTGTTTCCACTTTCCTAAAAGGTAACCATGCTTCACTATGAGGCCGGGGGGGGGGGGGGGGGGGGTCCTCCTGGTCGGCGTTGCCTTGGCGACATTTGATTCTGACGTATTGCTTTGCTACGACTGTAAGCTAACCTGTCCCGCTGCTGCATAGACATATAAAGAGATCCCTCTTTATATGTCTATGGCCTGCTGAAGCAGTATGGCACTGACGTGCACAACGACGTGTGATTGGTTAAGCACAGTCACGTGGTAGAGCCTTCAGCGGAAGACTCTCTCTCTGTCAAATAAAACATTAAAATGAGACGACGCTGGGGTAAAAACAATGAAGCTAGTAACGAGTAACGAGCTCATTGTAGCCTGATGTAGCGGAGTAAGGTACAGTTTCTTCTTCACTAATCTACTCAAGTAAATAAAAGTATAGGTTATTTAAAACTACTCCTAGAAGTACAATTTTTTCAAAAACCGACTCAAGTAAATGTAACGGAGTAAATGTAACTCGTTACTACCCACCTCTGGTTGGCATACAGCAAAGAAGTAACGATAACCCCACGTATGCTGAAGGTGTTACTTGATTATTAGTCTCACATTACCAGATCTTCCTCCACAGCGCAATGACAGGGCAAAGCTATGGTTCTGGAAGGTATAGCCTTTGGGAAGGAACTTGTTTTGGTGGAACATGAGTGCGTTCAAAAGTTGTTTTCGTTGTGCAACAGAAAACTCCAATTGGACAGATACTAGCTAGCTGTCTGGATTCACCCTGCAGAGATCTG
>NC_045742.1:26987406-26989791 GCF_008692095.1 Etheostoma spectabile
AACCATAGTCCTCAGAAATCCACCGGAGGCTAGAACGGCAACACAAAGGAAGAGGAAGGGGACGGACATCCGGACGAAAAAAGTGGCAGAATTTCCGGTGGCAATTCCAAAAGTTGAACGCCATGGATATTGACTACTTATTTACAGAACTTTTAAGATTAAACATACTCCCAAACATATCAAGTGACTCTGTTTGGTAAAACAAGACATCCTCACTGCCTCAATACAAAGGTTGAGCATCATGCATACCCAAACACACAGACACACACAGACACACACACACACACAGAGCTCCATCCTTCTCTACATGCACTCACACAGACAAACAATAACAACATGTCCTCCATCAGCCTGCCCGGCTATCCATCCCTCACCCTCAGCCACATCATATGTGACTGGTTTAATCGCAGGCCAATCACTGCCGGGTCACAATTAATAAAAGCCACAGCAGTCGCAAATAAACAAGTCCAAATTGCTGCCTTAATCGAATGATGCAAACATCGGTGAGTTACAAAAGTTCACCGCCGCCACTGACAATTTCCTAATTGTATTCACTCATTCATGGCAATTTTATTAACATGGAGCGGATGTCTTCTGCCCTTCCACTGTCACAGCACCAGGGATCTAATTTCATTATTTTCCACAAGATTTGCTTGACTACTGCAGCCATGCTAGTGGCGCGCCATGGCCAGATGTTTATGCTATTTAAATGAGGAAGCAAAGCCTGTTGGGTAAACATAATTAAAGAAAGTTGAAGCTTCCTTTTTTTTTTTTCTTTCTTCTTACTTCTCCTCTTCCTTGCCCACTCTTTGTCTCCCTACCTCTTCTTCAACCACTCTCTCCCTCTCTCCTTCTTAACTTTACTTCATTAGAGCAATTTCAATTAAAATCACAGCCACGTGTTTCTATAAGCGGGAGCACGGGGCCTGCACGGAGGGCTGGGTACGCGGAGAAGTGTGACGCAGTGGACGTCAATAGCACACACACACACAGGGTGCACAGATGCTTTAGCCTACACTTAACATGCAAATATGGAGAGTTTGTGCACAAATACTACAAATAGACAGAGAGCAAGTGGAGAAAAGAGCAGAACTGGGATAAAAGTCAAAGTTGACCACTTGTTAAAGTGCATCTGCCAAAAGTGTGTGTGTATGTGTGTGTGTGTGTGTGCACGTGTCGTCATTCACAGCTCGCTCCTACCTGTGCGGATGATGAATCCAAACACCGGTGACCTGTGGCCCCCTCTGCGTGTGTGTGTTTATTAAAATCATCATCCAGCGCAGCCCAATCACGCAGCCATTACTGTCCACGCCTGTCGCATGCTAAATAAGAGGAGAGACAGAGTAACGGGGAGAGAGAGAGAGAGAGAGAGAGAGAGAAAGAAAGAGAGACTGAGGGTAAATTAAATCACTCATGTCACGGTGCTAATAGGCCAGCGTCACTCTTTATGTAATTCCAGGGGCCGGCGCCGCAAAAAAAAAAAAAGTTGGGTTGAAAAAAATCTCGAGCAAGAACAATCTATTAGGGGCCAATATCCCAGACAGAGAGTTACAAGAGGTCATTACAAGATTATGTAAACCAAGAGAGATTTTTTCATTTACATTTACATGTGATTATTGCATCAGAGTTATGCAGTGATTAGACAGGGGCTGCCTCAGACATGTCAAGCTGTACATACAGACTCAGGGCATACACACAAACACACACACACACACACACACACACACACACATATTGAATTATGTCATGATTGTATATTAGAGAGAGGACTTGATCATCAAAATAAAAGCTAACTCACAAGAGCTTCTGTTTGCTGTTCGAGACGAGGATTTATTCGCCGGTGGCCCCATTTAGAGGCATGATTTGGGGGGACGCCTCGCTCATAAAAGCACTCGTTCTTACCACCAGAAGGAAAAAGCATCCATTGACTCCGTTTGATAGAAAACGCCCCCCATTCGCAGCCGGCTTGATGGCTGAAATATGCTTTGCGGCTCCCGTTATGCAGGCGCTTTTTAAGTATGCAGCGCGAGGCCCGTTGGATACCCTTTAGTGCACACGAACTGAGTAGCTGTCAAAAATACAACAGGCATCTCAAGTAATTATGCAGATTTATGCAAAACATTAACAAGAAGAATTAAAGGCACAAATGAGGTGGCTACACTTGAATTGTTAAGATTATGAATAATTACCATGAATCTTTTTTGCTCTTAATATAACTTGTTTTTGATAAACAAAGCCTTAATTATCGGAATACTTTAGAGGATTCCGGTGACCTTCATTAATCTTAGACAACAAGTCTCCGGTGAGACTTGAGATGAGGCCGACGCGCGTACACACACGCACACACGCACGCACACACGCACACACACACACACACACACACAC
>NC_045742.1:26989801-27008417 GCF_008692095.1 Etheostoma spectabile
GTAAACTTGCACGCATGGCGGCGCATATGCTAACTAGCCACTTCAGCCCGCAGCGAGGAGACAGACAGGTACGTCTCCTAGTTAAGCCAAGAGAGCTCCTCACACTCCCTGGTGTGTCCAAGTATGTCTGCCAGGAGGACAGATGCATGCACACACACTGTTACACACACACACACACACACATACACTCACACAGGCCTACACACAGCAGGTGACTCAGATGCTCCGTTGAGAATTGGCAGCACCAGGTTCTTCGCTAATTACAATTACATCTCACTTCCCTCCCCTTTCCACTTTCCTCCAACTTTGGACATGAATATTCCAGCGGAGCCATTGTGCATTGGACACGCTGCTCAATATGTCCCATAATTAAAAGCATGATGTGCGAGAGATGAAAATACTGAGAGGCGCCCAGACTCTGAGCTCCGAGCTTATTGTAGCAGTACGGGGGCAAAAATAAATTTAATGCAGCTTTTTCTCATTTCTCTCCCAACAAATGTAAACAGTTGAGTGGAACAGAAGAGCTAAATGTGTGTAAAAACTCCTGTTTATTACTCAGTACACAACAGCAAAACAAAAAAACTTTCTCTCACCAGTCAGGTATTAAAATCCTAAAAATACACGTAACATTGAATACTGTCTCAAATCCATTCATTTCTGTGTGAGTCAACTCCACAGCGCTGCGGAGTAAGATCTGGCTCCTCCACACATACATAGGAGATGAAAAAAAAAAGCTCTGGATTGGATGCGTTTCTAAAAAACCACCCACATTGTCTCGGGACGGGCGCTAAGCTCTGGAAGCAAGCGGTGGCTCTGCAAAATAGCATCGGGAAGGAACTTGTTTTGCAAATTGCACAAGAAAATGCCACATATGATAGAATAAAGGAAGTTCACTGTTTACGCCACACAGTAATGTGATTTAAATTAGCTGATACGTGGTTGAACCTCATTCGCTCTTACCAGTGTATCACATGTACTTGCTCTATGGTGTTTTTTGCCTCCAACGGCAGGCAGTTAACCCTAACCCTAAACGTAACCATTGCCGCGCTGCCTAAAAAGAGACGTTGGGGGCAAAAAACACCAAACACCTGTGTATTTTGTCCACAGCAATGCCACCATTTGGTCCCAAAACATCCCATTTAGAGAGGAAATGCTGTAAAACATATTCTTTGTGAATCTTGACAATCATTCCCTGAAAGAACCGAGCAGGCCTGCCTTGTTGCATGATGTTGTTTAACTTTCTTTAACACCTGCCATTTTCAGCATGTAGCTTTCCAGCTCGAAGTTTGTTGTTGTTTCCCAAAGAGAACAGAGTTTGACAGCCGCGACACACAAAGCTGGAACGGTGATTATCCTAGAATTAAATTGTCTAGTCTTATATCCAGACTAGATATTAAGAGATGGTTTAATGCAAGGGTTAAAGCCAAGAGTGTCTGGGGCAGGGTCGTATGGGCCATGGGTCACTCCTCTAAGGAACAATGGAAACTGTACACCAGTGCTACAAAATAGTATTAAAAAAATGATGAGAGGATTCACATCAGGCTATTATATTAGATTTATAGCAGTACTCCTTGTTGTGTTCACACAGCTTACCTGTGCTCCAAAAAATTTTGGAATTCAGCTTTATCGGTATCTCCAAGACCAGACCAATTGGCTCACATCTGGTGATAATGTTGACATACCGTAAGTGGAAAAGTTAACATAACTAAATAGTTGTTCTCATAAACAAACCTAAAATAAAAAATGAAAATTGGCATTACGTGCAGGCATGACTGGGGCTGGGTATCGTTCACAAACCTTTCAATACCGGTACTGTGACTTCAGTACCGATTCTTAAACGACTCATTTTATCAAATCCATCATAACAAAAGAAATTAAAAACATTACAGTACAAATCTTAATTAATTTTTCTTGTGAGCCCCATCTCTGTGCGTAACGTTGAGTTTTTCCTGCGTGCCTCTACAACGTGTGGCGTTAGACAGCCAATCACAGACATTAGATCTTGGTGGAAACACCCTGTGTGCTTATTGGCTCACTGAGGCTGATGAGATTTACTGCTTAGGTACTGACATTGGGTATTAAATGTTGAGGCCTTTTTCAACAGTCGACACAATTCGGTCGATGCCTAAAAAAGTATTGAATTCGACACCCAGCCCTAGTGATGACTGCTATGTAGATTTCACTCATGGTAATAATGACAAAACTGTTACCTTCTATTTTTATAACCTAATGGAGACACAATTTATCACGCAGTCTGATGCTAAGGCCCAACAGAAAATAAAATTGAAAAACCATCCAAATAAACATGTATTCCATGTTGTATAAATAGTATAGAAACATATTGAATCATTAATATTGTTACAGTTCATAGAAATGCAAAGAAAGACAGGCAGGCAGGAGAGTTAGTTGATTTAACAAAAGAGTCCAAATAAACACAGGGATCCAAAATGCAAAAAAATCCAAAGACACCAGGAGTAACCGAGGAAGCAGGCGAAAAACAAAGTCCAACATCCCAAAATCCAAAAAGGAAAAAAAAACAAAAAACTGGAACACCGACAATGGGAAGACGGAGCGCAGGGATGAGGCAAACTTAGAACCCACTGACAGGAACGCACAAAACAATGTGACAAGAGACAAAGGGAACACAGAGGTTAAGTACTGAAGGAAACAGAAAAACAGACTATCAAAATAAAACAGGAAACAGAACAGACACAAGTCAGGAAGTACCACTGTACAACAGGAAGCTGCAAAAAAATGACAAGAAACAATAACAGAACCCCAAAGCCAACAGAAACCATAACAAAGACGTAAACTCCTTAATCACTCAGCGGTAAGCACAGTGTCAACTTTGCTAAAATGAAAAAAGAATAAGTTTCACTCATATGCCATTACTATTTAAATATTATGCAGAACTGATACTATGAGATTAAGTTGATTAGTATTATGCGTGCATCGATGGTAGTAAGTGGTGACTTTGCACCCTGTAATGCTTCCGCAATTGGGTCTGGTCCCATGGGCACCCGGCACCCAAGGGTGGCTGTCAATCACATCTCTGTTGATTGTTTTTCTTTGGCTGTCATGGTCCCCCCCCACCCCCCACCCCCGTCTTCCTAATGATCCTTTCCCTAACTTCTGTCGAGAGGGCAGAATGAGAGTCATTCCCGTCTATCATGTTGCCGTTCGCTTTCATTTACCCTCCCCTGTCGGGAGAAAAGAAGTGTTCTGCTAAAGAGCAACGATTTGTAGACAGTTAGGAGACAGGTAGTCCATACCCACGACGTTCCACTTCCGGGACTGCTCCGGGGCCGCCGGAAATTCACTCGGAATCACTCTTGCTGGCCGGGCGTCCGTTACCTTCCGCTTTCAGTTTGCATGTCAATTAAACGCACAGTATGTCCGACCCAGACATTGACCACGCGCGTCTAAATATGACGCAAAAGAGTTGACGCCAAGTGTCCCGACCAAGCTCATCTGAATATGACGCCCAAGGGCTAAACGAGTCCCGAGAGCGTCAAAAGGTTTATGCATCAATAACAAACACAAACACCATTTTTGAATCGATGGGAGTCGGAATGTGTTGGTCAGGTCTGTGAGCTTACAGTGGGCTGTCACTGACACACAAGTCATTACCAAGAATACAAATCAACCATATTCATGAATTCTCTCAATTTTTGTGAAAGAATAGTAAAACAAATCGGAATAAACCACGTTGCTGCGAAGAAATTGATAAAATGACGCTCGATTGTTTTAAAAATGACTCCTTCGTTGACTTCCTCCACTTATTCACAGCTTACAAACTCAATAGGTTACTGTTTATCAAGCAGGGTAAATAGTTGCTATTACGGGGGTAGTGTACTTGATATGGACTGTAGTAGTGGAGTGTCTATTGTCTAGTGTGGGCATTTGTGCGTACTTTTTTTTTTTACATTTGCCATTCAGTCAACAAGAAAACATTCTTTAACCTGGTTCAAGACAAGTATCTCCTACATTTGTTCAGTGATCCATATGGGTCTGTCAAAGCTTCATAGGTGGTAATAACTAGTGGGCTGCTGGAGAGATGCCAGTTCACCTCCTGGGAACTGCCGAGGTGCTCTTTAGCACCTTAGTACCCCCTCCCCACCGCTCGGGGCGCTGGTCCAGCATTGGCAGCCCACTTACTCTGACACCTCTCCATTTGTGCATAAAAAGGTCTTGAGCAGTGAGTGTGTGTGTGTGTGTGGGGGGGGGGGTTGCAGTGTGCAGTAATTTCTAAATTGTAATTTCCCCACTAGGGATCAAAAGAAAATTTACAATTTAAAAAACCTAGGGGAACATCTGTGTCAGTGCCTGAACAATGACAAGAGAAGAAATCAATAACAACAAAAATGGAGCCAAGACTGAATGAGATTGTAAACTGACTTCTAAACGGTAAAAAGAAAGGTTTACCCACCCAAATGTATCCGATTGCTCCTTTAATTATTATTTTCGGTTGAGAGCAGTCTCAACTTTCGAAACCCCAGCTTGTAATGGCATACGTCTTCAACTGCCTTTGAAATGTTGACCGCTCCTAGCAACCGCAGATCCTGTTTTTTTGTGAATTGTACTGTGTATTTGGGGGGGGGGGGGTCCCCAAAAACAACTAACAAGCTGGAAAAAGACTTCTCAGCAACTGACAAAGTAATTGGTATTGATCAAGAATGTTCTTCCATAGTTAGAACCCTGTGCAGATATGTTGTGGTTGTTATGGTAAATTAAAGGGTGCTCTTTCAGCTCCATTTTGATTAGGTCTGAAATTGTAAAATATAAACTTTTTAACCTCCTAATCTTTGTGTCAAAGGAGGGAAGTGGTGGAGGCTAAACCACCTCAAACTCCTTTAAAGTTGGATTTCTTTTGGCAGACAGAAATGTTTGTGTGGTGGAAAATGTGGATAATGCTTCATATCAAAGGATAACTACCACTTTTTTCAACTTGGACCCTATTTTCCTATGTTTTTGTGTCTAAGTGAACGATGGGAACAACAATCTATGACATTGGTCCAGTATTAAGTGAGATTGCTGCAGTCGGCAGTGGTGAAACAAGCTACAATGTAACTTAATAGAGCAATTGTCCAGCTTATATTTACCTTCACAAAAGTGCTTGTTTTTCCGCTGACAGACTCAAATTAATATTCTAAGTGTCTGACAACAAAATGCAAAGGATTTCTAAGGAGGTCGACCTTTCTGTTGCAGAGTAAGATCCTTTTTTTTTAACATAAAAACATCCGCAAAATTGCGTTAAACCCAACAGACTCCATGTAAATAAACTGTGAAGGACCAAGCAGTTATAAGCAAAAGGAGTCACAAGGGAAGTTCCAAAGTAAGGGTTGATATTTTTCAAAAAATCATTAGAACAAAATGAAGATAAAGTTTTGGGCCCGTAAAAGAGGTCAAATAAACAGACGGGGACTACCAAAGAAACAAAGGGGACTTATTCCCTTGGATCAGAGAGGCTCCGAAATCAGGGTAGCAGCTATTGCCATGGTTCCACTACACGTTCTGTGATGCCATGTTCAACTGCTACACTGTGGTGCCCTGCTACGTCCTGCTACGTCCTGCTGTGCCTTGTAATGCTGCACAGCGTCCTGCTATGCCATGAACTACCACAAAGAACTGCTACAAACTACTAATTTTTTCTATTTTTGTTATTGCCACTCTTCATTCTAACCCCAACCGGCCCGTCAGACACCGCCTACCAAGAGCCTGGGTCTGACCGGGTTTCTGCCTAAAGGAAGTTTTTCCTCGCACTGTCGCACTGTTCTTGCTCTGGAGGAAACTAGAATGTTGGGTCTTGTAAATTCCGGAGTGTGGTCTATCTGTAAAGTGTCTTGAGAATAATCTTGTTATGATTGATACTATAAATAAATTGAATTGAAATTGAATTGAATTATAGATTGGCTGATCAGACTGATTTTGACACACAGGGGGAGACTAACAATAACACTACTGCATAAAGTACAAATAACAGAAAAGCCTACCTAAATAGAAAAACTTAACCTTAACTCAACAAAAATACTCAAGGTAATATAAATCTATACCCCAAAATATCTAAGGAGAGAATAAAGCTACCCCCGGACATAACAAGCAGTGGTAGTGTCCAATTAGGCCACCTTCCCTATAAAGCTCCTCCTGCCCCAAGCGCCGCCCCTCTTTAAGCCAGCAGACTTCCTGGATCCTTCCTGGGTGTGTAATCCCACACTGTTAAACTCAAAAATAAATGGTTACACAAACAGAATGACCATCCAAAACTAACTATTGGTGAGCGCTCCCTAAGAGATGCTTCTATATGGTCAACTAAATAAAATCTAATGTATGTGAAATTAACAAAGTGTCCTGTGAGCCATTTGTAACAAAATAAATGTATGAAAAAAGTATATAAACTAATCCTAAGGCAAGATATAAGTGCATGAGGTTACCGCTCTTAAACTGGTTGTGTGACCATCACAGAGACTTATTTGAGCATCGTAACACAATATTCAATTTTACAATATTACAATTTATTTTTTATTTTTTATTTAACCTGTATTTAACCAGGAAGTCCCTTGAGATTGAAATCTCTTTTCCGAGGGAGACCTGGCCAAGACGACACACCAGTTACAATAGAAATAGAAATACAGCATAGTCAAAATCACACATAGAGGAAAGGAGCAGGTCACATGGGGCAGTTACATTTTTGAATAACATGGCATTTAAACATGGCCTTAGAAAAAAATAAAAAAAAATATGAAAAGCCGTTTTTCCACTTTCCAACCATCACAACTCTAGTTTTGGTTGAAATAAACACATAGTTTGCTGATTTACGTATTAAAATGTGTTGTCTCTATACACGCTGAAAGTATTTTAGTTTTTAACGGAGTCTGGTGGGATTAGCGCTAGCGACATCAGAGATGTTTCTGGTTAACTGAAATGTTGGAGGTTTTATAAAGGCAAACATCTAGGGATTTTTTGCATAATGTTGTCACACACTTAGAATATTAATATGAGCCTGTCCGTGGCAAAATGAAAACTTTAAGTGGACGCTAACTGACGATGAACATTTGCCCCATAGGGTTACATTGCAGCTCGGTCTGTGGCACCCGGTTACAGAGTACGCGCCTAATTTTTTTTATTTAACCTCTATTTAACCAGGAAGTCCCTTGAGATTGAAATCTCTTTTCCGACGGAGACCTGGCCAAGACGGCACACCAGTTACAATTTAAAGAGAAATACACCATAGTCATCAAAAACAAACAAGCATCTCACATAGAGGAAAGGAGCAGGTCACATGGGGCAGTTGCATTTCTGAGTCACATGGCATTTCAACATGGCCTTAAATTCATTTAATGGTACTAGATCATTTAGATGGAGCAAGTTTTGTAAGTTATTCCAAGACCATGGAGCAAAGTAAGAGAAAGCTTTTTTTCCCCAGCTCAGTAAAAACCCTCGGAACCTGGTAAGAGCGCCACCTGGCCTGAAAACTGCTGGAGTTCAGCTTGAGGAGATTACATAAATATGCCGGCAGTTTACCCAACATAGCCTTGTATAGAAAAATATACAAATGAAGTTGTCTACGTAGACTTAGTGACGGCCAGCCTGCCAGTTCATACAGCGTTCAATGATGCATACGGGAATAAGAGTTAGTTAAGAAGCGAAGAGCACTATGGTACACAGAATCTAACAGGTGGAGAGTACTAGAGGCAGCAACACTGGACCAATTTCAAAGATTGTTGCTCCTATCAGTCACTTACACACAAATACATGAGAAAATAGGGTTCAGGTTGTAAAAACAACGGTAGTTACCCTTCAATATGACGGAGGATAACTCGAGGACAAAATCACATACGAATCTCCTCAGAAAACATAATTCACTTTTATTCATAGTGATTTCTTTCCCCACCGATGATCAAATGCAGGCCACAGTTTCCCCCGCGCTTTTTGTTTACCGCCACATCACTGAAACGCAGCAATAAGAATATGGAGGCATCAGGCATGTTAGAAATGTTTCATCTCACCATATGTTACCATAGGCACTGGTGCTGGACCGAGTGAGAATCCTTCCCCGGGATGTCTGATGAGATGGCAGCTACACCTGTGTGACTGCTCTACTGTCCCTAATAACAGGAAGTCGAACAGTAACTCAGGCCTGCTCTATTGATCATAAAAAACACAGCATTCGTCATGTAGAGGAGAACAAAACAAGCCAATATACCCTTCAAATGTTTTACTGCCCTCTAGAAAAACATCAATGCAGGGATATTGGCCCGGTTTACATAGAAGGCAAAAAGAGCAAAAGAAGAGCATGTGGGGGGGGGGGGGCGTGAAGCATTCTAGTCAAGAGGCCAGATTTACCGTTTCTATTTCTACATTTTCCCCCCTCCGTGGATCGATGGAGGAGCCGGTTCATTTTCTCCCAACATCAATACTGCGGAGCCCGGTGCAGCTCGCTCCCTTCCAACTGCCTTTCATCAGGGCCACACTGGGGCCGCTGGATGTCGGCGCTGCCCGATGCTCGAGGTGACGGCTGCCCTCCCCCAGCACAGGGATCAGCTCAGCCTCACCTTTCCACGCTGTAACCTCACCCGCCAGGAGGAAGGGAAAAAATAAAATAAATAGCTGACCTCTCATGAGTGGTTCGGGGCGATGTCTACCTCTTTTGTAGTCAGCTGGTGGAACTTTTGGAGGACCTTTTCTTTTCCACTTCCTGCTCGGCGGCAAGATGCTAAATGTTGGCCGGCTACGCTTCCTACCATGGCATCTGACTGCGTGGAGGTGTCTCGGTGAGGGAGATCGCCCCTCCCACACACACACACACCTCGGCTCAAACCTTAAAGCAGCACACGGAGTGGAAGTTGAAGAAGAAAATGCTGGCCTAAATCGCAGCGCTCAAGGGCAGCCCCAACCTATCCATCCCAGCACCCTGACCTCACCTCCTGGGGAGCGAGGTGGTTGAGACGGTCGTCCAGTCAGGCTGTGGAGAAGGAGAGGGGATGTGTGTGTGTGTGTGTGTGTGGGGGGGGGGGTTCTTGGCATGCAATCTTTGCGAGTGGAGTCCAAGGTGCTCACAGGAAATCATGCCCCAGGAAAGGAGCACAACACTTTGTTCACATGGCTTCTGTTCGATACTTTAGCTCCTTATTTTCTTTTCTTTTTTCTATTTTTGATTTTTCTTTTACAAGAAAGGGCACCATGTGCCCAGCCTGTGAAATCCATGTGTTTATAAGTTTGAAGTGTCTTTTCTCTTACGGTTGGACCAAATCCAATCATTAAAAATAAAAACAAATTGTTTTGTCTTTACAACCAGAGATGGACGTAACATTGTAACACCTGTCTACTTTTTTTTATAAATCTATTACTTTTCAATTACTTTAATTAATAAAAAAACTACAGACAACAATGTCAACAAAGTCTGGACAGATTGTATAGCAATATATTGATTATTGCCGCATTGCCGCATCATGAGCCATGTATCGTAATATCATTGAATCGTGAGCCATGTATCATGTTATCTTCGGTATTGTGTGCCATGCATCGTGACATTATCGGTATCGCGAGCCACGTATCGTCATATTATTGGTACCGCGTATTGTGATATCATTGAATCTTGAGCCATGCATCATGTTATCTTCAATATTGCGAGCCACGTATCGTGATATTATCGGTCCTGCAAGCTGTGATATCATCGTATTGTGAGCCCTGTCTTGTGATATCAACGCGATGTGAGCCATGTTTGGTAATAACATCGGTATCGTGAGCCATGTTTCATGATATTATTGACATTACGAGTCGTTTATTGTGATATTATCAGTATTGCGAGCCATGTATCGTGATATTATCGGTACCGTGAGCCGTGTATCGTGATGTCATCGTATTGTGAGCCCTGTGTTGTGATAACATCGGTATCGTGATTTTATTGGCATTGTGAACTGTGTATCATGATATCGTATCGCGAGCCGTGAATTGTGATATTTTCGTGTTGTGAGCCGTGTATCGTAATATTATCGGTATCGTATCGCTAGGTACCCTGTGATACCCACCCCTACATTCAATATGTTTAAAGGAAACTGGTTTTGTTTTTTGAGATATTCAACCTGTCTTACACATAGAGCTGACCAACCCAAACATCTGTCACAGTAAAAGAAAACTACTTTCCTTCCTGGAAGGATTCTTTTCTTTTGATACATGCAAAATTGCATTATATTTTATATTTTTTGATTATTTTTATATTTTTTTTCATGCTTTTTGTGTAAATTATCACATCCATTCGACATGCATGGTCCCTTGTCCCTTTGCATCTGTGCCTTTTGTAGAGAACTTCACGACACTGCAGCCTTTTTGCCAGTAGAGTATCCCATAATGCATTAAACACAGAGGCGTATGTGCAACATATTGCTCAGACTCTGACCCCGCCGCCTTCCTAATTAGGCCTAAGTGAAGTGCTGTTGTTGTCTCCGAGGCCCCTGCCCCTCACCTGCAGCTACCTGCTCCAACATGGAGAAAACAGCCAGTGCTGTCATTTGTGCTCCAGTGTGTTTGTGTCTGCCTCCTCGCTCCAATGTGCCTACGCCTCCCACCACACACACACACACACACACACACACCGACAAACACGCTTTGAGAGTCTGCCCCCACCTCCAGGCAAACAGATGTCCCCTCTTAGCTAGCATGTCCACGTTTATACACACACACAAACACACACACACACACACATCCGAGGCAACATGGATGTTCACAAAAGACGTCTGGCTCTGTTCACACTTCAGCACATTCTGTCCCATTTGACTTTTATTCCCCCTCACATGTCACACTGATCTGGTACTTTCTCAGTACCTCGGTTATTTTTGGACTACACAGATACCGAATCAAAATCTGAGTTTGTCACATTTGCCAGTACACAGTTACTAAATCTCAATCACTAGGCCGGGTTTATAATAGACTACACAAACCGCCCCCTTCACTTTCAACACTCCCCTCAGGCCGCGCATTCAGAGCAATAGGAGTAAAAACTCTTTTGTTCGGCTCAAATTTGCACACGTCATTTTAGATTTCTGTTTTTTTAAAGATTGCTGCTTTGGTGTTGTGTAAAAGTGCGCTTGTATATTGTAGGTGGGGAAAACATTTTTTCGTCTTTTCGTTTACTTGTACATGTGTTTTTTATGTCGCACTCCTGACTGCAAATCAAGTATCCCATATGGGAGACTAAAGTGACGGAACTGAACTAAATCTGACAGTTATGCACCATCGGTTTAGTGTGAATGACAACACGCGGCTGGTATTAGCATGTAAAAGACAAGAAAAAAAAGCTGTAGAAAGGAAAAACACACATTTGAATGTGTCTGCAGATACACCGGACAAAACTTGAAAGCAGGGTGTGTGTTGTTATTTTTATTTTTTTTTAAATGCTCACTCCAGGCACGTGTCTTTTCAATATCGCTGTCAGTTCGCAGTGATGTGAGACAGAGGTTACATCCTAGAAACAGACATCACAGTGTCTCTTTTTAGGATTCCTGTAAGAAACAAATATTACAAAATATGCTTTGCTTGAAAACGGTGCCAAAAAACCGACTCCCCATCAAAAATGGTATTTAAATACACTTTTTTTTCTGTCAGTCCTATCTTTCACACACACACACACACACACACAATCACACTTACTCATCTCACCCCCCTTCATTCAGGTGTTATGTGCCTGCCCGTGCGTTTGTGTGTGTGGTTGTGTGTATTTGTGTGTGTGAGAAAGAGTGCATTTGTAAGAGAGGCTCGACCTAACAAATATATTCGGCTCCCAGTATTACTGCTGAACCCCCAAAATTCATGTAAAACACCGGTAACTCCCAGTGCTTTTTAAAAAGGGATCGGCTGATACAGGATAATGACGGCTTGATTATGGGAGCCCATCCCCATCAAATATTCCATTTCCTTTTTCACATTCAGGCTTTTTGAAAAAAAAAAGAAGCAGACCAATGTACCTGGAGCTGCAGGCATTCAACTCGAGCAATCTAAGGAAGAGACAGAAAAGAGAAAAGAGACAGGCTGTACGTGTAGCTGGAGAGAAAAATATAGAAACTATCTGGAAAGATTACGGGATGCTCTGTAGTTTGGAAAATATAAGAACAAAAGCACATTTGGTCCCAAGTTCAGACATTGAATCTTAATTTGAAAGGAAATCACAATTTATTTTATGACATTTTATGATTGCTTCGGCTCCAAATTAAGTGAAAATCTGGCTTATTAAGGTTGTCAACCGAGGTCAGACGTGGGGGTAAATAAATAGAGCGGTGATGGGATGAGTGACAGAAAAACAATCTGCTACAGTTGTCAAACTTTTAGTAATATTTGCCCTTTTTTTTCCACTGAATTACTGAAAGAGGCTACTGGATAGATTAACTTCTCTGGCTCTCCAAAATAACATATATATATATATGTAAGCACCAAAATCTCGGAACGCAAATAAGGCAACTCGAACTCTGAAAAAAAAGAAAAAAAAACATTTTGGAACAAAAACTTCTAAAAAAGCTTGGTTTTAATTATTGGGGGGGGGGGGGATTGTAACCCCCTCCCCTAAAATTACGCCCATGTACGCTGAAGATGTCTGACTGGGTAGACGGTGAACCCGGCCACCTCCCGCGTGTCACTGCCCATCACATTAAGCAAATTAAGTTCTGTTGTCCTGTATGTAAAGCTCGGACAGAAAAGTGCTAAATGTAGACAGGATTGGGGGGGTTGGGGGTGGGGGGTGGTCAACAACAGGTCAAAGCGACGGTCTCCTTTTATTTCCCTTTGAGCAATTTGGATTGACACAAATGTCTGCTAGACAGGAACCTATTGGATTCATGTTGATAACCTATGAGATAAATGCGTCTGTGAGTGGGAGAGGGGCGAGGGAGAGAGAAGGAGGTGCAACAGGCACACACGCAATCAGAAGTTTGCCGGTAAATGTGCGGGCATTCACCCATTGGGCGAACATCTTTCACTTTATTAGCATGACAAAGAACACAATCATTTTGGATATGCCTGAATGCCGTTTTCATTAACTTCCCAATGATTTATTAACAAAAGTGTCAGGAATGCTGTGAAAGCTGCAGGCCGCCGCGGCCAACCCCCCCCCCCCCCCCCCCCCCCGAACAAAAAAGAAAGAGAAGAAAGTGAACAAGAAACAGAAGGAAAAATAATGCAAATGCAGATAAAGAAATGTCATCTTAGCAAATGGAATACAGAGAGAGCCAAAGAGAGAGTGAAAGAGAGAAGAGATGAGGGGTTGAATACAGGGTTAAAAGGTAGACAGTTTTATAACAGCGGATCCCATTCTAAATGTAAAGTATATCCAGTTAATTATGACATTCATTAGGTTTTAACACAGCACATTGAGACTCCCAGCTGGGAAACATTCTCCAGTCGGCTAATAGGGAACTCCATCAGCCATGGAAGAGGATATGAGGCTCATATGATTTTATATGCTGTTTCACAGAGTCTGCATAAATGAAATGAAATCAAAAATGCCACCAGTAGCAGAGTAGTTAGATAGTAGAGCAGGGGTCTTCAATGTTTTTTAACGCCAAGGACCCCTTGACTGAAAGAGAGAGACGGAGCAGGGACCTCCTTCTACATAAATTGTATAAAATGAAAAAATGAAGTTGCATGTTAAAATGGGCCTACAATAATGAGTAGGGCAGTCCTAAGCTTGTGTATATACCTTTTTAATGCATATAATACTAATGCTAACTAATTATTGTTTTAAAGGTCCCATGACATGGTGCGCTTTGGATGCTTTGACATAGACCTCAGTGGTCCCCTATTACTGTATCTGAAGTCTCTTTAACATAGACCTTACTGGTCCCCTAATACTGTATCTGAAGTCTCTTTTATATAGACCTTAGTGGTACTAAATGTGTATCTGAAGTTCTTTTATATTAGACCTTAGTGGTCCCTAATACTGTATCTGAAGTCTTTATAGACCTTAGTGGTCCCCTATGATGTATCTGAAGTCTCTTTTAATAGACCTTAGTGGTCCCCTGATACTGTATCTGAAGTTCTTTTATAAGACTTAGTGGTCCCTATACTGTATCTGAACTTAGTTGTGCCCTAATACTGTATCTGAAGTCTTTTATAAGACCTTAGTGGTCCCCTAATGCGTATCTGAAGTCTCTTTTATATAGATCTTAGTGGCCCCTAATACTGTATCTGAAGTCTCTTTTACAAAGACCATAGTGGTCCCTAATACTGTATCTGAAGTCTCTTTTATAAGACCTTAGTGGTCCCCTAATACTGTATTGAAGTCTCTTTATATAGACCTTAGTGGTCCCCTAATGCTCTAGGGGTATCTAAGTCTCTTTTATATAGACCTTAGTGGTCCCCTAATACTGTATCTGAAGTCTGAAGCAGCATTCTGAACACCAGAACTGAACTTTCCACTGCTTTCAGTATTTCCTATTGTATGAGTAAGTTATGAGCAGCAGGAACTATAAATGAGTCATAGACCTGTTTTGTTTGGATCCCTATCCGATGATGGTATGCTGTTATGAATACATTTTTCATCGGGGGTCTTAACCCTGGCAGTAGCCAAATGGCCTGCCTGGGATTCGCCCACCACCACCTTCACCCACAACACAAACAGTAACAATTGAAAGTTGACAAGTGCCTAAAGAGATCGAGCTTTCCACTGCTGAGCTGATGAACGACTCCTCTCTTCCCATTCCCTCTGAAAAAAAAAAATACAGCCAATGAAAATAAGCTCAACAGTGCAATTTAGAGAGCCGTATAAATCAATCCTGGTGAGTACACATATTTCCGTGCGGCGAGAATTTATATGTTTAATTACCGAGCGCAGGTGCCGGGCCCTGGCTTTACTCATTACAGTAAGATATATGAACGCCGGCGAGAGCCCAGATAGTGCAGGACAAAAGGGAGGACAAAGTAATTAGCCAGCTCTTATTTAATGGGACCCTTCCTCAAGTCGTTCCCGGCTCCCGTCGCGGCTCCTTGTCCATATGCTTCAATTCAGAAGTCATTTCATAAAGGACCACTGGTGGCAGGTAGCACAGCAGCAATTAACACTGGCGCCGAATGGGAACGGCGGGGATTGAAAATGAAGTGTTAAACACAGTGTAATATTTGATTGTCCAGCTTTTCTTACCACAACCCCCACTCCCCCACTCCCTACCTCCCTTCCTTCCTTCCTCCCCTCCTTCTCTTCCCTCTTAGATAGATTTTCCAAGAGAGGCGGAGAGCTATGCGCTGGGATTCCCTGCTGAGAGGGACTGGGCTACAAATGCCTTTGGCCAGGAGGTTGGTTTTGGCCAGATGTGTGTGTATTTGGCGTGTGTGTGTGTGTGTGTGTGTGTGTGTGTGTGAGAGAGAGTGTGTGTAAGAGAGAGTGTGTGTGAGAGAGTGTGTGTGTGTGTGTTATCCACCACAAGTGAAATTTCCAGTATATTTAGCTTTAGCTATCCAGAACCTGTGTGTGTGTGTGTGTGTGTGTGTGTGTGTGTGTGTGTGTGTGTGTGTGTGTGTGTGTAGCAGATGAAAAGACAATACTGAAGATAAGATAAATTAAAGCTAAATGAATAAAAAATATACAGTAAGACAATCAATTAGTAGAATGAAAAATATAAAAACAAACAGAAAAATGTTGAAAAAACCGTCAGGTCATATCAGCTGGTGCTCATTTTAATGTTAATTCAGTGAGTACGTTGACATCAGGCCAAAGGGTAAACTCTGCTGTTGTCAGGTTAGAGTGCTCTCTGCAAATGTCTGTACTCTGCCAGTAATCTTTTCCATCACTGTGCAGTACAATCGCCAGTGGACTGTTTGTGTAGTTGTAACTCCAACAGAGTGATACGTCTTATTTCTAGCCAACACATTCTCACCTACAGCGCCTCAAAAATGACGCTTGGTCAGGTGCCTTTGGCATTTGTTCCTGATGCAAAAAATATCATTAAGCATCATATTTAGACACGCTTGGCGTCACTATTTGACGATCTCAGGACTAGCGTCCAGCCCTTTATCATCCCATTTAGTCGCTCTGGGTCTGGAATTTTGGCGTCGCTTGGTTACACTCTGGGTCGGGGCGTACGTTTGTCTGACATGCGCCACAAGGCGGTAAGGTTAAGGAAAAGATTTGATGTGACAATGAAATGTATCAAATTTGAGGTAAAAATATTCTAGACAAATTCCCATGTGCTAAAACGTTTTCTATTCTACTTTCTATGATTGGTCATCAGCTCGAAGCAGGCAGGACAGGAGTGTTTCTGTTTTTTTTAAGCCACTGCTGTGTTGTCCAATGTAACCACAACTGCAGTAAACGATGTCACCTTGGCTGCCAGGGTAGTTAAATTATTCCCAATTCCGGGTCACATTACTCCTGAACCATTACCGGTTATGTAGTATTTGGTAAAGAAAACCTTTATTTGTGATTTTTGACTGTGTCAATTGCTGCTAAATTCAGTTGGTGTCAACTTCTAACGAAAGTAGCTACATGACTAACGGCCGTAAACAATGTCATCTTGGCTGCCAATGTTGTTAAATTCCCCCGGATTCAGGGTTGCACTACTGCTGAAACATGTCTGATTGAGTAGTGTTTGGTTCAGAAGCCTTTATCTGTGATTTTTGAATGAAGAAAGTGTTGCTTCATTCCATTAACTTCTATTGTTAGAATACCGCTAACTAAGTAGCTACCTGCTAGTGTGACATAACTATAATCTCAGCCAATTCTGGTCATTTGTCCCCAAATTCCGGTCACTTTACAGCTGGGACATGTCCAGCTGTGCAATATTTGGTTTTAACCCAGTCTCATGGCAGTTTGTGAAATGGTTACGTTATTTAATCTATGTAATTGTGTACAATGACACGTTTTTCTTGTTGTTCTTTTTTGTGTTGGGGAGGACGATTTTTAAGTAATGTATCTAAATGGGAAGCATGATTCGTGATCCCAGTACAATTACGATTGTGAGTATTATTAAATGCCAAAAATCAGTGTTGGGAGGTTGGTTGGGGTGGTGAATGGGTCAAACAACACAGGACTTTCAACCCAGAGACCGGGGATTGTGTCAAGGACATGCCGGGACACGAGCCCTGGTCTCTGGGGGACGCAACGGTTGGGTTTAGGAAAAGAAGAACATAGAAATGACACTCAACGAGAAAAATGAAAGGACACGCCACACGCCGGGACACAATCCCCGGTCTCCGGGGTGAAAGTCCTGCAACAATACAACAAAACCTAAACAAAATTACACAATAAGAACAAACATATGAATCAACTACATTATAATATTTTATAACCTCTGTGGAACTATCACAGAATACCAAGTGTTAGCAAGTGGAATGCTTAGGGATGGAATGAAATCCAGCCCAGACCTCTCATCACACACTCTGGCCAGTTAACAGCAAAGCAAAGCCGCAAAGGACAGGCTTAGCATTCTCTTTCTCACTCTGTCTACACACACAGCAGTCATAGTGAGTCGGTCCAGCCAGCCTGGGGGTGTTGTTTGGCCAACACTAAACCAGGGTATCCCTCACTGGACACCACTTGGCTGCTCCTGACCCCTGTGTACTCGCCGTCTGGCCACAGGCTTGTAGCAATTGGCAGGCCCGCCATGTCTCTGGCACATGCCCACTCTGAGTTCATAGCTTTTGACCGGCGTGTTGAGTGGATGTTTGGCTCATACTTAGACATATAAACATTAGAGTGTGTAGCCGAGGGCCAGTTTGGCCCGAGCAGCCGTGTTTAACAGGCCGACAACGGTTGAATTAAAACACCTGATGTTCTCAATCTGTCTCAGAGCCAGTTACAGCCACTGTCCTTCGGTAGTCTGAGCCCATGGTAGACAGCATGTGCATAGTAACATTAAGTGACAGCACTATACACCAACACATTATGAAAACAAATAAATGCAGCCACATGTCTACATGCTGTGTAAATTAAAGACACAACTTTTTCAGGCGGTTTTCACCTTCACACTAACGAGCCATTTTTTTTACACTCCAAACTTTCTCCAGGGTTGGGACATTTGAAAATGTCTTGTGTTTTAGTGAGGGCAAGAACAAGTAAGCTTTTGTAAAAATGAGGTGCCTGTAGAAAACAACTTCCTGTTGCCTCTCAATCTCTGTGATCTATTTCTAAATGTCAACATAGATGATCAAACACAGGTTTCGTTACACAGGCTGTATCCGTCACATTCTTGTTTCCCGACCAAAAAGGAGACATAAGTGATTTTTTTTGGCTTAGGGTAGTTTAGTCTGAGTTCTTTACAAAAGCGACATGAAAATGGTTGTCATGTGGCCACATGTAAACAGAGTAATCAGACATTGACACTCTAAGCTAACTACGTAAGCAAAAAGCTTATTTTGAGAATCCTAAAAACCTATAATGGGGAATGTCTAAAGAAAAGCCAACAACGACAGCAGGTAACCAACCAACTACTATACTGCATACTTTTGTATCTAATGTTACAACTAAACAGTCAACTTCTTCGTCTTGTCAAATACTGACGCTTGGTCAGGGCCCATTGGCGTCCCTTTTTGACGTTTTTTCAACGAGCAGGGTAAAACCTGCCTTCAGGTAGGGAATGATTCTTACCCCAAGTGAAGGAGTTTAAATACCTGGGGTCTTGTTTGCGAGTGAGGGGAC